>NW_011494912.1:3494399-3498318 GCF_000754665.1 Bison bison bison | reverse complement strand
GAGGGCAGGCGGCCTCCATGGGGACTCACAGCTTTGTCCTCGCTGACCCCGTTTTGACTGGGCCCCTTTGCTTGGCCCCTTGAAGCAGGTAGTGTGATCAGGGCTGGGTCTGCATAGGCTGAGGGGGGTCCTTGATGCCAGGTCACACGCCGGGGGCACAGGGAGATGTGCCAGCCTCCCGGGGCCCATGGGCTGGCAGGGGAAGGAGCACACCCTCAAAGCAAGAGACCGCGGGAAGCCTTCCCTGTGTGCTGTCAGTGCCAGACCTCAGAGAAAGGAGAGGGAGGTGGGGCAGACGTTCCTGGAGGGAGCCTGACCTGGTCTTTTTTTTTTTTTCAAATGTTAACAGAGTTTACATTACTTTGCCAACAAAGGTCTGCTAGTCAAAGCTATGGTTTTTCCAGTAGTCATGTATGGATGTGAGAATTGGACTGTGAAGAAAGCTGAGCACCGAAGAATTGATGCTTTTGAACTGTGGTGTTGGAGAAGACTCTTGAGAGGCCCTTAAACTGCAAGGAGATCCAACCAGTCCATTCTAAAGGAAATCAGTCCTGAATATTCATTGGAAGGACTGATGCTGAAGCGGAAACTCCATCTGAGGCGAAGAATGGACTCATTGGAAAAGACCCTGATGCTGGGAAAGATTGAGGGCAGGAGGAGAAGGGGATGACAGAGGATGAGATGGTTGGATGACATCACTGACTCAATGGACATGAGTTTGCATAAGCTCTGGGAGTTGGCGATAGACAGGGAGGCCTGGCATGCTGCAGTCCATGGGGTCGCAAAGAGTCGGACATGACTGAGTGACTGAACTGAACTGAACAGAGTTTATTTTATTTATAATTTTATTTATTTTTGACTGTGCTGGGCTTTTGTCTAGTTGTGGTGAGCAGGAGTTTCCCTGTAGTTGCAGCGCTAGGGCTTCTCACTGCATAAGCTTCTCCTGTGGAGCACTGGCTCTAGGGCACGCAGGCTTCAGTAGCTGTGGCTTGAGGGCTCAGTAGTTATGGTCCCCTGGCTCCAGAGCATGGGCTCAGTAGCTGTGGCGCACAGGCTTTGTGGCCCCGAGGCATGTGGGATCTTCCTGGACCAGGGATTGAACCGGTGTCTCCTGCATTGGCTGGTGGATTCTTTACTGCTGAGCCACCAGGGGAGTCCTGGCCATGTCATTTTAGAAATGAGAAATGGTGATGATGGAGTGTCTAAAGCCAGTTTTGCTGGATTCCGTGACCTGCATTCTTCTCAATACATCACCCAGCCTCCCAGGGACCATGTGTCTATTCAACAGTGGTGTCACATGGTGAATGCTAAAACTACAGCACCCTCCCATTGCCTGGGAGCTATTTGATTATCTCTCTCTCTCCCCCACTGCTGTGTGAGCCTTTCTCGAATGGGACCTGGATTCCCAGCGGTACCTGTAGCCCGACACAGTGCCTGGATGCGGGAGGTGCTGGGTGAATGTCTGCTGAAGAAAGGAAGACAAAAAGGAACGGCTTGAAGAAGCTGTGATGGCTGGAAACTGGAGATGTTTGGCAGCGATCAGAGGAAGGAGGGCAATAACGCTTCCTGGGGTGTTCCCACTTCAAGTCATTTCTTCCTGCGCTTTCCACAGCATCCTTTGAAGCCCAGCCAGTGCTCTCCTGCTGCACACAGCCGTCCCATCCGGAAGGTTCATTGCATGCAGATCTGAGCGGGAGCTGATTCAGTGCAAACGCCTCTGCTGCTGGACACCCACAGCCAGCTGCCCACGGACATTGGCAGCTGTTTCAGTTTTCTCTGCCAGCGGGAGCTTTGGTGTGCTTTTTCTCCCTGCACGTCTGCGGCAATGAGCAGTGTAATGAAAGCCAGGGAGACACGGCCAGGAGGAAGTTGTGTCATCAAAATCCATGGCTTTACTCAGGGCTCTCAGGAGTAAGGGGGAGCAGATCATTGGGGATTTAGTCCAAGAAAGCCAGCTTGAAATGCTTCTAAAAGCTGCCTGCGGCCAAGAGGGCTTGGAATGGCCCCTTCGTGAGCCCACTGAGTGATTTGTTGTCAAGTCAGAATTTCATAGCTGTGAGGGGCTTGGCATGCGTGCGTGCTCAGTCATGGCCAGCTCTTTGTGACCCCACGGACTGTAGCCCGCAAGGCTCCTCTGTCTTTGCTGGATTCCATGACCTGGGATTTCCCAGGCAAGAGTGCTGGAGTGGATTGCCATTTCCTCCTCAAGGGGATCTTCCCAATCCAGGGATCGAACCTGTATCTCTTATGGCTCTTATATTGGCAGGCGGATTCTTTACCACTGAGCCACCTGGGAAGGGAGGGGCAATAGAGGTCATTTCAATGGAACACTTTTCTTGTTGTAGATAGGAAACAGATCTAGGAAGGAGGAGAAACTGATTTAAATAAAATTGATCCAGTGATCTGTGAGAATTAGAGAAATGTATGCCCTCCAGGCATATAGCCCCAAGTCAGGGGGCAAAGGTTGAAGAGCAGACTGCAGGCTGCCTCTCAGCCCCTACCTGTCCACTGGGATAGGTGACTTTGTGCAGTACACAACCCGCACGACTGCACATGGTGACCTTGACATCAAAGTCACACAGTCACTTGTCACTTAATGATGGAGGTAAAATCAGAGCCTACTACCTACTGCTCTGTAGACAGTTGAGTTTGAAAGGCAATCTTTACACTCACTGTTTATGTGTGTTTTGGGGTCTGTGTTTAACTAAGCAAGGAGCAGCCTTGGGTCTGGTTTCTGAAGCCAGACTAACTGGGTTCTCGTCCCAGTCTTGCGCCTTCTCACCTGTGTGGACTCGGCGAGGTGTCTCCACCTTCTCATCTGTAAAATGGGATGAAGAATAGTCTCTACCTTGTGACTTACTTGTGAAAATTCAGTGAGTTCTGATGTATAGAATGTATAGAAAAGTACACAGTGAGTCCTGCGTAAATGTTGTAATTGTTATTCTGCTGCTGCTGCTCCTGCTAAGTCGCTTCAGTCGTGTCTGACTTTGTGTGACCCCATAGATGGCAGCCCACCAGGCTCCCGCATCCCTGGGATTCTCCAGGCAAGAACACTGGAGTGGGTTGCCATTTCCTTCTCCAATGCATGAAAGTGAAAAGTGAAAGTGAAGTTGCTCAGTCGGGTCCGACTCCCAGCGACCCCATGGACTGCAGCCCACCAGGCTCCTCCGTCCATTGTTATTCTACTCCCGGGCATAATAGCAACATATTTGGATGGAGCTCTTGACACCCATGTCTCTAAAGTCCCTGGATTTCTTAACGACTTTGTGGGAGAGATACAGACTTCCAGCTTTCATTTGGTGGACCTGAGCTCACAGAGGCTCATGGAGTCAGTTGCCCCCGATCCTACCCTCACAGGGGAGCTGAGCTGGAATCTTATGCTCCAGAACTTGCCCTATAATTTCCTGATCAATTCAAGTATTTATAAAAAAAGGAGTACATCAAGGCTGTATATTGTCACCCTGCTTATTTAACTTATATGCAGAGTACATCATGAGAAACACTGGACTGGAAGAAACACAGGCTGGAATCAAGATTGCCGGGAGAGATATCAATAACCTCAGATATGCAGATGACACCACCCTTATGGCAGAAAGTGAAGAGGAACTAAAAAGCCTCTTGATGAAAGTGAAAGTGGAGAGTGAAAAAGTTGGCTTAAAGCTCAACATTCAGAAAACGAAGATCATGGCATCCGGTCCCATCACTTCATGGGAAATAGATGGGGAAACAGTGGAAACAGTGTCAGACTTTATTTTTTGGGCTCCAAAATCACTGCAGATGGTGACTGCAGCCCTGAAATTAAAAGACGCTTACTCCTTGGAAGGAAAGTTATGACCAACCTAGATAGCATATTCAAAAGCAGAGACATTACTTTGCCAACAAAGGTTCATCTAGTCAAGGCTATGATTTTTCCTGTGGT
>NW_011494912.1:3481047-3494299 GCF_000754665.1 Bison bison bison | reverse complement strand
AGACAGCATGTATGGATGTGAGAGTTGGACTGTGAAGAAGGCTGAGAGCCGAAGAATTGATGCTTTTGAACTGTGGTGTTGGAGAAGACTCTCGAGAGTCCCTTAGACTGCAAGGAGATCCAACCAGTCCATTCTGAAGGAGATCAGCCCTGGGATTTCTTTGGAAGGAATGATGCTAAAGCTGAAACTCCAGTACTTTGGCCACGTCATGCGAAGAGTTGACTCATTGGAAAAGACTCTGATGCTGGGAGGGATTGGGGGCAGGAGGAGAAGGGGACGCCAGAGGATGAGATGGCTGGATGGCATCACTGACTTGATGGACGTGAGTCTGAGTGAACTCCGGGAGTTGGTGATGGACAGGGAGGCCTGGCGTGCTGCGATTCATGGGGTTGCAGAGTCGGACACGACTGAGCGACTGAACTGAACTGAACTTGGGCCTCTCAGCAGACTGGTAGCATCTTTCGTAGGTGCTGAAGTTTTTACATGTTGCAGATCTTCCCAAGTGACACTTGGAACAAATGTCAAAGTTTTCAACATTTACAGAAAAGTGGGCAAGGCTGGCAGAAGTCACTTTCTCAACCATAAACCCTGGGGTACGAGACTCATGCCTGGCGAAGCTGCATTAGTGGGGCTTTCTCTTCGGGGCTCTCTTGCTACTTCCTGGGTGCCTCTCCCAACCCTCAGGTCTCGGTTCTCCCTGGCCCTCTGACCCACCATGTGCTCCCCACTCTCCACTGGGCTCCATCTGTAACTTACGCTTTCATCCTCTGGACAGGCTGGTCTTTCACAGAGCAAATGTTTTTAATTTCGATGAGGTCTCATTTATCAAATTTTTTTTTTTTTTATGGATTGTGCTTTTATGTCATGTCCAAAAACTCTTCACCAAGCCCTAGGTCCCGAAGATCGTCTCCTATGTTTTCTCCTAAAAGTTTGAGAACTTGCTGTTTTGCATTCAAGTCTGTGATCTGAGTTATTTTTTATTTCCGCTTTGAGGCTTAGGTTGAGTTTTATGTGTTCGCCTATAGGCATCCAGTTTGTCCGGCACCATTGATTGAAAAGGTTATCTTCCTCCCATTGAAGTACTTTCACTCCTTCGTAAAAAGTCAGTGACCGTAGTTCTGTGGGTCTCTCTATGGATCCTCTCTGCTGTTTCGTTGATCTGTGTGTCTGTCCCTCCTCCAGTGTCCCACAGTCTTGAATGCTGTAGGTAAAGAGAAAGTCAGTCTGCCAAGACTGATTCCTTCCATTTTGTTTTTCCAGGCTACAGTTCTTGGGTTTGCAAACAGTCGGACACAACTGAGCACACACACACACACACCCCACACACCCCACTTCGCATGGATAACCTTATCCCTGGTTGGAAACTGAGGCGACCAAGGCAGAGGGAAGGGTTGACTTGCTTAAGGTCACATCACTGGTTAGAGAACAGACTGATGTTTTAAGCGCAGGTCTCCCAGACTCGCTTTACACTGCAGTGCTTTGGCCACTGGCTCCCCCAGCCCCCTACCCTTTTCTCCTGTCGCCTGCCTGTCTGAAAGACGTTTGTCCTGTTCTGTCAAATCAGGCCCTCTGCTCTCCAGAAACAGGCAATTGTCAGGAAGACAGCTTTCCTTTGAGGGTCATAACTACACAGCAAGAAGCAAAGCGGCCCCTCCAGAATATATTTTGTTCACAGGAACCTTTTCTTCTTATGGATTCTGCTGTTAACACTTCGAGCGAGTTTTCCTCTGGCGGGGCATTTGTCATGGAACAGATCTTCCTTGGAATAGATCTTCTTTCAGAGTGCTGTCAGGCAGCCTGGGAGGATGCCTGCCACTCCTCAGGCTTCTGTCTTCCTGAGCCTGGCTCTCCTCATCCGTCTGGGGTCCCACACCCTCTTTCCACAGAGTTACTAGTCTGCAGATTAAATGTAGGACCGCTGTGAATGGTGCAGAAAATGAGGCAGGGGACTTGTCTTCAGCTTGGGATGGACGAGTGGGGCCTGAGGCTCTCCCTCTCAGATCACCCCTGGCTTTGGCTGCATCTTCTTTCCACACCCATCTTTCTGTTTCCTGGGACTTAGGAAAGGTGGGGCCAGAGGGGGCGGGGCTGGAGGACAGAAGCAGAGGGACGAGGGGGAGGGATGGAGCTTTGGATGCTTTCAACTACGAGCTCTCTTCTCCTTACTCCTCCTTTGGACCGGTCCCCCATCCCCAAGTTCCTCACCTGCTCCCCGTTCACGTCACTCTGCTCCGAGATCACTCACTGAAACCAACTGGGTGTCCTGCTGTTCAGTCCAGTTCTGACACCGACTACCTGGATTTAGCACAGGCCCCACCACTTAAGAGCTCAGTCTGAGAGGCTAGCCCCCTTGACTTCAGACATTGGCTGCAAGTCTCGGGTATCCTCAAGCCGTTCATCCTGCTAGGGCTTGGTGACTACAATTCTTGGGTTCCCACACCCCCTCTCAGGTTTGAGAATTTGCCAGAACAACCCTCAGAACCGAGGAAAGCACTATAGTTATTTTTAAAATTTATTCGTGATTGGAGGATAATTGTGTCACAATGTTGTGTTGGGTTCTGCCGTACAACAGCGTGAATCAGCCACAAATACGCATATGTCCCCTCCCTCTTGAACTTCCCTCCCCCCACCCCACCCCGTAGGTCATCACAAAGCACCAGGCTGAGAGTACTCTTGCCTGGAAAATCCCATGGACAGAGGAGCCTGGCAGGCTGCAGTCCATGAGGTCCATGCAGTCCATGAGGTCGCTAAGAGTCAGACACGACTGAGCGTCTTCACTTTCACTTTTCACTTTCATGCATTGGAGAAGGAAATGGCAACCCACTCCAGTGTTCTTGCCTGGAGAATCCCAGGGATGGAGGAGCTTGGTGGGCTGCCGTCTATGGGGTTGCACAGAGTCGGACACGACTGAAGTGACTTAGCAGCAGCAGCAGCAGCAGCAGCAGCAGAGCTCTCTGCGCTATACAGCAACCCCCCATAGCTATCTATTTTACATATGGCAGTATATATATGTGTCAACACCACTCTCCCAGTCTGTCCCACTCTCTTCTTCCTTTGCTGGGTCCACAAGTCCATTCTGTATGTCCCCGTCTCTATTCCTGCCCTGCAAATAGATTTATCAGTACCATTTTTCTAGATATCAGTACCATTTTCCTAGATTCCGTATATAGGTGTTAATATATGATATTTGTTTTTGTCTTTTTGATTCACTTCACTCTGTATAACAGGCGCTAGGTTCATCCACCGCAGTTCAACTGACTCAAATTCACTCCTTTTAATGGCTGAGTAATATTCCACTTCTATATGTACCTCATCTTCTCTATCCACTCATCTGTCAGTGGACATCTAGGTTGCCTTCATGTCCTGGCTATTGTAGACAGGGAAAGCCCTATACTCGTGATGGCAGTTTTATTAGGAAGACTCCAGCTCAGAAACAGCCATGTGGAAGAGGTGCAGAGGGCCATGGATGGGAGGGGCCCAGAACTTCTGAGCCTTCTCCCACGGTGCTGCCTCCACAGCCTGGGATCTACACACCAATCTGGAAGCTCTCTCAGCCTCATTGTTTCTGAGTTTTAATCTGAATTTTCATCACTAGGCATAATTGCCACGTAATGGAACTCAATCTCCAGCCCTTCTCACCTCCCTAGAAGTCAGGGGTGGGGCTGGAAGTTCCAACCCTCTAATTGAATTGCTTTTCTGGAGCTCAACCCCCAGTCCTGAAGCTACCCGAGGGACTCAGCCATGGGCCAAAGGGGACACGCTGATCATTCAGGAGATTTCAAGAGTTTTGAAGGCTCCTCAGCGAGGAGCTGAGAACAAAGATCACAGATGTTTTTTTATTAAGCCACAGTTGTCAGATCTCATTCTTCCTTTCATCCTGGTGGTTTGGGTTCAGGCTTGATTGTCCCCACCAGAAATCACACTGCCACCATCGTCAGCACCACAGCCACCACTGGAGACTCGCTTCATGCCATTGCTTCCGTGTGAAGTTTTCCAGACCCTATGCCATTTAGTTCCTGAAATGACCTCATGAGATGAGAATTACACTGATTTTGTAGTTGCGGAAGCTGACTTATAGTTTAGTGACTCTCCCAAGGGCATACAGCCAGTGAAAGGTGGAGCTGGGCCAAGCCATTTTGAGTCCAAAGGCTTAATTCTTTATCTCTGTAGATCCTGCTTCCTATGTTTTTCCTTTCAAGGGTCACTGCAGACCTTTAAAAGGACACTTTAAATGAGTTTTCCCGGATTCACATCCCTAATCCTACAGAGATGGCTGAGCCATGGATAAGACAGGATAGAAGATGCCCTAGAATGTCTGTTCAAGCAGGGGACAGAGTGTTTCTGGCTCTTCTAGCTGTTTTGGTGGATGAGGAAGCCCTTGTCTAGGGCCTGCCTACGGTCCTGAGTGAGTTATGGTTTTGGGGCCCCTGCTTCTGGGGACTCAGACCGATTTCTCTCAGTATCTGGGGGGCAGCCATGAGGTCTCTGGTTTAACAGGTCTGGGTTAACAGCTGGGCAGAGTCAGACCCACATCTCTTACCATCCTTGGGGACAGCATGGGTCTCATGATGTGGTTCGGGTAACCCCCTCTCCAAGCCCAAATATCTCACATACCACTCCCTTGAGGCCTCAAACTCCTTTCATCTGGGGATGAGTTGTTTTATTCCCTAGGAGGTTAGGTGGAAAAAGGCAGGAGACTGGGTCATACTCAAGGGCAGTTGTCCAGAAGCAGACGTTTTATTCATTCCATCATTTATTTGTTCACTCACAAACTCACCCATCCATCCATCCATGCATCTATTCATTCATTTCTCAAGCCATCATCCATCCATTCACCCATCCATCCATCCATCTATCTGTCGTCCATCCATCCACCCAGCCAGTCATCCTGCTAGGATTTATTGTGCTCCTTGTGTGCAGCAGGCCCCGTGTCTGTAGTGACATGAAGGAGGAGCAGAAGGGTCCCTGCTCTCTCAGAGATCAAAACTCAGGAGGGCAGGTAAGACCTAATCCATTCTAGGGCAGGTCCCTGCCGTGCAGTTTCACACTTGGGACCTCTGAGTCCTGCCGTGAGGGGCTGCTGCTCCACATGTTTCACTACCACCACTGAACCACCAGGGAAGTCCCCTCTCTCCCTCTTATAAAAACTGGGATTACAGTAGGCCAGCAGATGGTCCAGAATCATCCCCCACTGCAAGATCCTTAACTTAATCACACCTGCAAACTTCCCTTTGCCCCATAAGATGACATATTCATAGGCTGTGGGGATTCAGATGGGGACATCTTTGTAGGACTGTTATTCTGTCTCCCATACATGGAATGGCTCAAAGTGAGGATTTAGAGAGCCTGGGGAAAGTTCAAGGAACTGCTGTAGGACAAACAATTAGGGCATTAGTGGTGCAGGGATGGCAAGTAAATGTTCTCCTGTGGGCCTATTCAGCAGTTGGCAGTGGTTTCCTGAGCCCTGGGTTGGTGAGTCTGAACTTAATGGGAAAGAGTCTCAAGTTGATTAGCAATGTCTGCCATGGACTTGGAAACAGGAGGTGGCAGTATGCCTGCTGGCTATTTGCCCTCCTGACTATATTTCAAACCCTTCAATTTCCACATCAAGACAAACAGGCTTGGAAAGGGTCAGTGCTCATCTGAGGTGTCCCAGCTAGAGGCAAAGCTTGGCCTAGAAGTCAGGCCTCCTGACCCACGTTTAAGAGCAGCCAGTTGAAGCACTGGCTTATAACATAATCTTCAAGGCAATGAATTGAGTCAAGTGGTGCCCAGATGGCTGGGAAGAGGGTGGAAGGGCTCTGGATAGAGGGTGAGATGGTGACACCAAGCTTGCCTGGGAATATAGCAAGGGGACTGTCACCAGAGTGAGTGAACACGGACTAAGATTGGAATGAAAGTGACTGAAGTGAGCTAAAGGTTTGAAATCCAGGGGGCCATCTGCAGCTGTACGATAAAGCATGTGGAAGGTCAGAGAAGACAGTGTCTGAGCTGGAGACTAAAGTTCAAGTTCCAGGTACTGGAAGTCAAGCTCAGGAGTGGAATCTGGGAAGAACCTTAAGATGGAGAGGGGTAAGACTAGTTCTCTGGCCAAAAGACTTTTGTCTTGCTTGATTTCTGTAATCGATTGGTAGTGGCAACCTGGAGCACTGAGGAATGTGATTCTAAGGCTATATCTTAGTTTAGAGATAAAAAGTTCATGATTGATTAGTGATGCCTGGCATGGGTACCAAAATGGATAAGGTGATACATATGCCAGATATTTTCCATTCCTACATAACACTTTATTTTCCAGATGAAGCCAGGTCATCAAGAGCCTTGAAGGCAGACTAGAAAGGAAAGAGAGTCACAGAGGGCTAAATACTCCTCTAATAGCTGAAAAGACCCTGATTCTGGGAAAGATTGAGGGCAGGAGGAGAAGGGGATGACAGAGAATGAGATGGTTGGATGGCATCACCGACTCAATGGACATGGGTTTGGGTGAACTCCGGGAGTTGGTGAAGGACAAGGAGGCCTGGCGTGCTTCGGTTCATGGAGTTGCAGAGTTGGACACAACTGAGCGACTGCACTGAACTGAACGGAACAGCTGAAAGAAGGTGGACCATCTGGTCCTATAGCAGCCTAGAGGGGTGGAGAAGACTAAGCTGTTTGTAACAACTCAGAGTCAACATTCACTCTCTAATGGAGAGGCGTCCTCTTTACCACAAAGTGATCGGCCCAGAGATATTGACTCTCACATAATGAATGTTTGTTGAATAAATGCATGAATACATTTATTCCCTGCCAACTCAGCTCTGTATTTCATGGGCACAGATGTATAATCTTGAACCTGCACTTCTAGGGAGGGTGGAATCCTAAGGGCAGATCAGTATTCTTGTTAAGAACCATGAGAAAAATTAGAAAAAATACAAAAGCTTCTGTTTAAAGGCAAAAGCACTGTGGAAGCAACGAGGACCAGAGTGGAGACTTCCCTGGTGGTCCTGTGGCCAAGACTCCACACTCCCAATGCAGGGGGCCCGGGTTCAATCCGTGGTCAGGGAACGAGATCCCATATGCCGAAACTAAGAGTTCGAATGCTGCGATGAAGATCAAAAGATACCATGTGGTGAGTTCTTACGCTGTAAATAAAGATCCTGCACGCCGCAACAAAGCTCAGAGATCTCTTGTGTGGCAATTAAGACCCAATACAGCCAAATAAAAACAAACAAATAAATTAAATATTAAAGCAAAACAAAACACCCAAGGACCAGAGGGGCTAAGAATTTGGAGTGGGGAGTGGCAGGGAGGTGAGCTAAGGACCTGCAGCTGTTATTTCCCTGAGAACATTTGCCAATTTTGGGTTCAGGCAAGAAGCTGATAATTCCGGGCTTTGCTGCTGGGGGCAGAGAAACCAAGAGGTCCATCACCTCTGTTTACAAAGCCCATTTCCTCTCAAGTCAGATGGGAAAAGAGTGGGCCTGGCGGCAGGGCGGGGGGTGGGGGATGGGTAGGGAGGCTCAAGAGGGAGAGGATGTATGTATACTTATAGCTGATTCATGCTGTTGTATGGAAGAAAACACAGCATTGTAAAGCAATTATCCTCCAATTCAAAAAAAAAGAGTGGGCCTGGGGATTTTGCTCAGTGACCAGCACATAAGTGGACCTTCAACCAGTGCTGAAACGGGGAACACTGGAGCTTGACCCGTCCTCTCTGGCCTCCCGTTTCTTTTACATTTCACTTGGCTTCAAACTTTGGAGTTTTTCCGGAAAAAGTGCCACGTGTTTTGCTTTTCTTTCCTTTCCTTTTTTTTTTTTAACTTAAGATGAATTAAAGATTCATGTTGTTTAGAGGAGTATTTTGAGAGAATTTCACAACATCCCCAGGAGATAATTGGTGTCTCCCCAGGGAATCACCAGGCGCAGGCTGGGAATGATGGTGTAAATCACTTGAGTGCCAACAGCAGTTTTAATTAAGTTTTTCCAGAATCAGATGCTTATTTCACTGAGAAGTGCTGGGCCTTGTTGACAAGTGACACATAACATTTCATTCTCCAGGGATTTTTTTATCATCAGAAAATGTCCTGGTGGAGACCTGGTCTCCACATTAATTAACCAACCAGTCAATCAGGGGCTGGTTCTGGGCCCGTGGGGGATACAGAGAGGGCAACAGTCGGCCTGAGCTTCCAGGAGGGGCAGGAAGCAAGAAGCCTTCTGTGTACTCAGGCCTAGGTCCTTGTACGAGTCTCCTCATCTGGGAGGGGGGTACCAGTATCCCCATTTGGCAGAGGGGAAGACCAAGGCTCCAGAATTAGAGCCTCAGTGATTAGAATGCTCTCACACAGCCTGTAAACAGACAAAGCAAGCACCAACCCTGCATCTTCTGGCTTCCTGGGGTGGGGGCGGGAAGTATATTTTCCCCGCTATCTCACTATCACCCTGGGCTCCTCAAAAGGTTTCTGATCCAGTTGGGGATGTAAGAGCCCAATGCAGCAGAAACAAGCAGTTATGGCCCCTGATTATTGTTATTAGCTCTGTTTGCTCTGATTAGCTCTGATTCAGGGACCTCCTTCCCCCAGGCTCCCCTGGCCCCACAGGGAAGGGACAAGGAACTGCAGGTTAAATCAGAAGGAAATGAGGGCAGGGGAGATGGTATTTTGCTTCGCTCTCTCTCTTTCTCTCTTTTGTAGATGGATGGCTGGAAAGGCACAGGGCAGGGAGGCTGGAGATGTGAGTTCTAGTCCCAGGATCTTGACTGGACTCCCTCCTCATTGCACAGCTTCTGAAACAGGATACACCCCCAAGCATCCTCTTCTTGGGAGAGACTGGAGTCTGCTCTTCGAGGAACTCACTTTAACCCGTTAGTATCACCGACCCCACGGGAAATGACACTGCCCAAGCCCAGCCTCCAGACATGATCGTGACCTCTGCTTGTGTGATGTGGCCCTGACGTCTCCCTCTGTTCCTTTACCCCGTTTGCAGTTCGAATGGGGCCATCCAGGAAATGCTGGCACCTTGGCTCAGAGTCTTTGATGCTGGTTGGGCATTTGGAGTGCTTGGGGCGTGGCTTAAAAATCACAGATGCACGTGTCCCCTGAGTCTGGGGCTGAGTTTCGTGGCCCACTGTGCTCCGTTTTCTCCCTCCCGGAGAGTAGTACGTGGACTGTGGTGTCTGAACAGTCAGGAGATGGAGCGTCCTTGGGGCTTCCTCTCTCTTACATCAGCCCCAAACCAGGGTCCCTCACTGGGCACCCTGTCAGGGAGAAAGTGCCCAGGGCCACAGGGAAAGGATGGGGGGCCCTTTGAACAAACTACTTGCTCGAGGGCCCACCCCCGTGTTTCCTCTGGGAGAACGGCTCCTCTCCCTTTCCCCTTGGGTTTTGGTAGGGTCACAGATGTGTCACTGCCACCTCCATCAAGGCCCACCTAAACAGCAGTGGTGAACTTGTGACCCAAGCCTATGCTATGCTGTGCTCAGCTGCTCAGTCACTCAGTCGTGTCCGACTCTTTGCGAGCCCATGGACTCTACCTTGCCACTCTGTCCATGGGGATCCTCCAGGCAAGAATACTGGAGTGGGTTGCCATGCCCTCCTCCAGGAGATCTTCCCAACCCAGGGATTGTACCCAGGTCTCCCGCATTGCAGGCAGATTCTCTACCATCTGACCACCAACCAAACCCAAGAATACTGGAGTGGGTAGCCTATCCCTGCTCCAGGGAAACTTCCCAACCCACGCATCGAACAGGTATCTCCTGCATTGCAGGCAGATTCTTTACCAACTGAGCAACCAGGGAGGCCTAATCATAATATCCCATCTGTTCTTAGTAGTGACTGGCCCAGGAGACGGGTCCCCAAGAAGAACCAGTCAGAATCCCTCTCTCGGACAGAGCCAGACCACAGCTGTGTGTGTGTGTGGGTTTTCTTTTTGTTTGGCAATCGTCTTGCTGGGCTGAATGGGAAAGGTTAGTCTACATAGTAGGAGAGAAAGCAGGCAACTGCCCACAGGCATACAGACCTGAAAAATTAACAGATAATAGGAAGACGATAGGTAGATGATGGAATTCCGGCTCCATTATTTGAGCCCCTGATTCTTCCATCCATGAAGCCAGGGGCTGCTGCTCGTGCTCTGGCCGTCTGCCCTGTGAAGTGACGCGGCCTTTGGCTTCTGTCACCTGCCACAGGAAGAGCCCTCCACTCACCCCAGCCCACCCACTGTTCTTACTGCCCTGGACCTCGGCCTCCTGACAATAAGGGGTTTCTGGGTGTTTTCTGCTGGCCCTTCCCGCAAAGACCGTCATGTCTTTCAACTGCTTACGCTGAAGAATTGCAGCTCAAGCCACCAAATGTTCTTAACAAAAGTGTTGATAACATAACAGCTTTCCAAGTAAATCCAGAGCCTTCTGTTTCCAAGGGATGGTTAGTGGAGGGAGTGGGGAGGGGCGTGTGTGCTTTTGGGGGAGAGGGAGGCAAATTACTTTTGTTCACCGCAGGACCTGTTCCGGGTTTGCCCGCCTCCCCAGGTGCTCTGCTGACTGGAGACTTTTCCAGCAGGGCCGGCTTCCAGGCGGGTGACCATCAGATTCAAATCACTTCTGCTCCCCAGCTCAGCACTGAGGCCCAGGTGCCTGCTGGATTCAGAACGTGGCCGCTCCTTCCTTCAAGAAATCTCTACTTAGCACAGCCAGGGCCCGTACAGTTGTCATTAGGAGGTATAAAACCCTAATTTATATTGCTGGGAGGGTAATTTATACACTAATGTAAATTTCTTTTACTGCTGATTTTTGAGCAACTGATGTGCAATTATTTCCAGCTCCCCTTCCAGTGCAATTCTAAAACGACGGCTGCTTAATACCTTAATATTCTTTATGATTGCCAGAGATGATATTTTTCCCGGATCAAATGTATCCAGTGGGGTTTGACATAATTGGGTTAAAGATTTCTTTTTCTGAAGCTTGAAGACTTGTTAGGCTTATCTGAGCTGGGGGAGATGGTGGCAGAGGCTTTTGTTTGTGTTCTGCTAGTCTCCCCACCTGGTCCTTTGTCCTTTACGAAACCACAGGTCTCTCCTGCATGCCCACTGTGTGCTCAGCTCAGAAGGGAGTGTGCTATAGAGGAGACGTGTGAGAAGAAAAGAAGTTATCTGCTAGCAGCCCACTGCAGGATAAACTCGCTGTGGGGAGAAGGGTTTTGGTTAGGAACACACAAGGGCACGCCTGGCTGACCTCTGTGTTATGAGTCGCTGTGCGTGAAACTTGAATGGTGGCGTTGCAGGCATCGCTGTCAGCTGGCGAACTTGACAGTATGTTTGGAGGGGCCTGGCTGTGTCCAGAGGTGGGTTTTGTCTCTAGATCAAGAGACAACAGTGTTTTCACCATGTATCTCTCTCCTTGGCCCTGCCATGAGCAGCTGACCATTGGCCAGATTGAGACCAGAGACCACAGGCTTTTTAAAAAATATATATTTATTTAATTTATTTGACTGTGCTGGGTCTTTGTTGTGGCACACAAGATTTTCAGTCTTCATGGCGGCACGTGGGGTCTTTAGTTGTGGCATGTAGAATCTAGTTCCCTGGCCAGGGATCGAACCCGGGCCCCCTGAATTGGGAGCATGGAGTATTAGCCACTGGACCACCAGGGAAGACCTCCCTGACCACAGGCCTTTTAATGTCTGTCCCGAAGCTGTGCTCTGGCCTCTGTACTATGCTGTCCCCTTCCGGATAATTAACACCCATCCTAAGACCATGATTGGCACCAATCTTAACTACCACTGAGCAACCGTTGGGTTTTATCCTCCATTTTCCTTTCATGCCTAGTTGGGATCTGCCGGAAAATCCTCTTGGCCTTTTAAAAACTGAGACTATTTTGAGAATGTACTTAAATCTATTGAATTGTACACTTAGAAACAGTTAAAATGGTAAATTTTACTTGATGGGCGTGGCGCAACGCATGTGCCCTCCGTCGTGCCCGACTCTTTGTGACCCTGTGGCATTAGTCCCAGGCAGGAACAATCCAAGCCAGGGTGAGGCGCAGCCATTCCTGCTGAAACAGAGCAGCACCCTAGAGTCCTTGCCCCCATGTCCTCAGCCTGCCTTTTGCCTGCGGAAAAAACTTTAGCCAAAGAGTGAGTTTAATCAGAGAAATGAGAAATGCAGAAACAAAGGAAAACAGTCAAAGGAGACCAAATGATAATACTGTGGGCATTACGCATAGTCAAGGACCTTGATTTCCTTCTCAAGGGATATAGATAATACTCTGACCATATCCTGTGAGCTGTCTCATAGATACTGAAACCCCCACCAGCTGGGAGAAGTTAACTCCACGATGATCAGATTGTGTAGACACAGGCTGCCACAATTCTGAGAATTGGCCTCAAAGAAATGGAAACAAACTGACCCAGGAACTGAAGAGTAACGGTACCTAAAACAACCAAGGTGACGTTGGTCAGACCACTGATGACCAACCTGAAGATGACTGTCAGAGCTGACTACTGTTTCTGCATGTGGCCCCCTCCCTCTGCCTATAAAAACTCTTGCCCACTGCTTGTCCGGGGTTGGGGAGTTGATCTTTGGACAGGGGTCTGTCCTGTCCGGTTGCTGGCATCCAAAATAAAGCCAACTTCCCTTTTCACCAACTTGGCCTCTTTATTGGCTTTTGAATGTCAAGACCCCACCTTTCAGTAACACTGTTAGTCGCTCAGCCGTGCCCGACTCTTTGTGACCCCATGGACTGCAGCCCACCAGACTCCTCTGTCCATGGGAGTTTCCAGGCAAGGATACTGGAGTGGGTTGCCATTTCCTTCTCCACGGGATCTTCCCAACCCAGGGATCGAACCTGGGTCTCCTGCACTGCAGGCAGATTCTTCACCAACTGAGCTACAAGGGAAGCCCTCAGTAACGCTACCCTCTTCTTTTGCGCTTACAGGTCCCAGCTTTGTTCCACGTTTAGGCAGGCAGTGATGTGTCCAGGGAACGTAAACCTGCCCCTGGCCCAGAGAACGAGCCCCGAGTTCCCTAGATCAGGCAAACATACATCTGAGAATTTGTGTTTTGAACTCAGTTTCTCTCCAGAGTCTGTGCTCTTCTATGATACTTCCTAACCAAATGACTGAATGAAGGATCTCATTTCATGCTTTCTCATCTCAGGCTTCAGGAAGGACTCTTAAGCGATGCCAAAGTAAGTTACAGATCAGATCAGATCGGTCGCTCAGTAGTGTCTGACTCTTTGCGACCCCACGAATTGCAGCACACCAGGCCTCCCTGTCCATCACCACCTCCCGGA
>NW_011494912.1:3463780-3480947 GCF_000754665.1 Bison bison bison | reverse complement strand
TCCCTCCCAGCATCACAGTCTTTTCCAATGAGTCAACTCTTCGCATGAGGTGGCCAAAGTACTGGAGTTTCAGCTTTAGCATCATTTCCAAAGAAATCCCAGGGCTGATCTCCTTCAGAATGGACTGGTTGGGTCTCCTTGCAGTCTAAGGGACTCTCAAGAGTCTTCTCCAACACCACAGTTCAAAAGCATCAATTCTTCGGCTCTCAGCCTTCTTCACAGTCCAACTCTCACATCCATACATGACCACAGAAAAAACCATAGCCTTGACTAGATGGACCTTTGTTGGCAAAGTAATGTCTCTGCTTTTGAATATGCTATCTAGGTTGGTCATAACTTTTCTTCCAAGGAGTAAGCGTCTTTTAATTTCATGGCTGCAGTCACCATCTGCAGTGATTTTGGAGCCCAAGAAAATAAAGTCTGACACTGTTTCCACTGTTTTGCCATCTATTTCCCATGAAGTGATGGGACCGGATGCCATGATCTTTGTTTTCTGAATGTTACGCCTTAAGCCAACTTTTTCACTCTCCACTTTCACTTTCATCAAAAGGCTTTTTAGTTCCTCTTCACTTTCTGCCATAAGGGTGGTGTCATCTGCATATCTGAGGTTATTGATATTTCTCCCGGCAATCTTGATTCCAGCTTGTGTTTCTTCCAGTCCAGCATTTCTCATGATGTACTCTGCATATAAGTTAAATAAACAGGGTGACAATATCCAGCCTTGACATACTCCTTTTCCTATTTGGAACCAGTCTGTTGTTCCATGTCCAGTTCTAACTGTTGCTTCCTGACCTGCATACAAATTTCTCAAGAGGCAGATCAGGTGGTCTGGTATTCCCATCTCTTGAAGAATTTTCCACAGTTTATTGTGATCCACACAGTCAAAGGCTTTGGCATAGTCAATAAAGCAGAAATAGATGTTTTTCTGGAACTCTCTTGCTTTTTCTATGATCCAGCTGATGTTGGCAATTTGATCTCTGGTTCCTCTGCCTTTTCTAAAACCAGCTTGAACATCAGGAAGTTCACGGTTCTCATATTGCTGAAGCCTGGCTTGGAGAATTTTGAGCATTACTTTACTAGCGTGTGCATTATTTGGCATTGCCTTTCTTTGGGATTGGAATGAAAACTGACCTTTTCCAGTCCTGTGGCCACTGCTGAGTTTTCCAAATTTGCTGGCATATTGAGTGCAACACTTTCACAGCATCATCTTTCAGGATTTGGAACAGCTCAACTGGAATTCCATCACCTCCACTAGCTTTGTTCGTAGTGATGCTTCCTAAGGCCCACTTGACTTCACATTACAGGATGTCTGGCTCTAGGTCAGTGATCACACCATTGTGATTATCTGGGTCGTGAAGATCTTTTTTGTATAGTTCTTCTGTGTATTCTTGCCACCTCTTCTTAATATCTTCTGCTTCTGTTAGGTTCATACCATTTCTGTCCTTTATCAAGCCCATCTTTGCATGAAATATTCCTTTGGTATCTCTGATTTTCCTGAAGAGATCTCTAGTCTTTCCCATTCTGTTGTTTTCCTCTATTTCTTTGCATTGATCACTGAAGAAGGCTTTCTTATCTCTTCTTGCTATTCTTTGGAACTCTGCATTCAGATGTTTATATCTTTCCTTTTCTCCTTTGCTTTTCGCTTCTCTTCTTTTCACAGCTATTTGTAAGGCCTCCCCAGACAGCCATTTTGCTTTTTTGCATTTCTTTTCCATGGAGATGGTCTTGATCCCTGTCTCCTGTACAGTGTCAAAAACCTCATTCCATAGTTCATCAGGCACTCTATCAGATCTAGGCCCTTAAATCTATTTCTCATTTTCACTGTATAATCATAAGGGATTTGATTTAGGTCATACCTGAATGGTCTAGTGGTTTTCCCTACTTTCTTCAATTTAAGTCTGAATTTGGAAATAAGGAGTTCATGGTCTGAGCCACAGTCAGCTCCTGGTCTTGTTTTTGTTGACTGTATAGAGCTTCTCCATCTCTGGCTGCAAAGAATATAATCAATCTGATTTCGGTGTTGACCATCTGGTGATGTCCATGTATAGAGTCTTCTCTTGTGTTGTTGGAAGAGGGTGTTTGTTACGACCAGTGCATTTTCTTGGCAAAACTCTATTAGTTTTTGCCCTGCTTCATTCCATATTCCAAGGCCAAATTTGCCTGTTACTCCAGGTGTTTCTTGACTTCCTACTTTTGCATTCCAGTCCCCTATAATGAAAAGGACATCTTTTTTGGGTGTTAGTTCCAAAAGGTCTTGTAGGTCTTCATAGAACCGTTCAACTTCAGTTTCTTCAGCGTTACTGGTTGGGGCATAGACTTGGATTACCGTGATATTGAATGGTTTGCCTTAGAAATGAATGGAGATCATTCTGTCGTTTTTGAGATTGCATCCAAGTACTGAATTTCGGACTCTTTTGTTGACCATGATGGCTACTCCATTTCTTCTGAGGGATTCCTGCCCACAGTAGTAGATATAATGGTCATCTGAGTTAAATTCACCCATTCCAGTCCATTTTAGTTCGCTGATTCCTAGAATGTCGACGTTCACTCTTGCCATCTCTTGTTTGACCACTTCCAATTTGCCTTGATTCATGGACCTGACATTCCAGGTTCCTATGCAATATTGCTCTTTACGGTATCAGACCTTGCTTCTATCACCAGTCACATCCACAGCTGGGTATTCTTTTTGCTTTGGCTCCATCCCTTCATTCTTTCTGGAGTTATTTCTCCATTGATCTCCAGTAGCATATTGGGCACCTACTGACCTGGGCAGTTTCTCTTTCAGTATCCTATCATTTTGCCTTTTCATACTGTTCGTGGGGTTCTCAAGGCAAGAATACTGAAGTGATTTGCCATTCCCTTCTCCAGTGTACCACATTCTGTCAGATCTCTCCAGTAAGTTACACATCTCTCAAAATCAGGGAGATGATCTTTCATGTAGCC
The DNA here is from genome assembly GCF_000754665.1 of Bison bison bison. Lineage (NCBI taxonomy): Eukaryota > Metazoa > Chordata > Mammalia > Artiodactyla > Bovidae > Bison > Bison bison. Next base: position 3,478,004 of record NW_011494912.1, on the reverse strand, counting down.
CAAAATTCAGCACACTCTGCTTGGAATGTTCCATGGCAGCCCCAGGGCTCTGCAGAAGAGGTGGGGGTGAGTCTGCATGTGTGTAGACCTGGGTTGAGATAAGGAAGGGATGGTTTTAGTACCTGTGGGTGAGACTGGTCTCACCACCTCTATCCCCATCATCCTGTGTTGTAAACACACCTCACCTCTGTCACTTTCCCATCCAGACCTTTGTCATGACAAGCCCAAGTTCATGGTCTCCTGCAGGCAGTAACTCAGAAAGCTAGGAGCCCTTCCTGGATCACTTTCCTGACTTCATATGGAGAGCAAATATTTTCAAAGGGAGTACTTTTATGGGCTTCCCTGTTGGCTCAGATGGTAAAGACTCTGCCTGCAGTGCGGGAGATCTGGGTTTGATCCCTGGGTTGGGAAGATCCCCTGGAAGAGGGCATGGCAACCCATTCCTGTGTTCTTGCCTGGAGAATCCCCATAGACAGAGGAACCTGGCGGGCTACAGTCCATGGGGTTGCAAAGAGCTGGACATGACTGAGTGACTAACACACACACTTTTATGTTATCAGCACTGGCCCCAGCCCGCATCAGACAGTGTGTGAGTCAGTGTGGAGGGTCAAAGCCCCTTCTGTGGTGTAGACAAAGGTGCTGTGAGTAGGAAGAACCCAGAGACATCCTGAGACATGGCAGGGCTGTGTCACCATGATTCACCTCTGCTTAGCTCTGTGACTTTGGACAGATTTGTTAAACTCTGTGAGCATCATTTACAAGGTAGAATTGTTCTTACCACACAGAATTAACAAAGCTAATATCTATTGATACAAATGACCTAGCACAGCTACTGATTCATGGCAGGTGCACCCCAAGCAGTGGTCCTCTTTCTTTTTGCATGGGGGACATTTGAGTGACAGAGGTAGAGGGGGTGGCAGGGCACACAAGTAGACGACATCTCCCAGCCTCCCTCGGAGGTGGGTGGGGCCATGTGACGGAGTTCCCACCAACATCAGTTCAGTTCAGCTGCTCATTCATGTCTGACTCTTTGCGACCCCATGGACTGCAGCACACCAGGCTTCCCTGTCCATCACCAACTCCTGGAGCTTACTCAAACTCATGGCCATTGAGTCGGTGATGCCACCCAACCAAGGGGATGTCTGCTTCCCCTGCCCTCAGTCTTTCCCAACATCAGCATCTTTTTCAATAAGTCAGTTCTTCTTATCAGGTGGCCAAAGTATTGGAGCTTCAGCTTCAGCATCAGTCCTTCCAATGAATATTCAGGACTGATTTCCTTTAGGATTGACTGGTTGGATCTCCTTGCAGTCCAAGGGACTCTCAAGAGTCTTCTCCAACACTGCACTTCAAGAGCTCTTCAGTGCTCAGCTTTCTTTATAGTTCAACTCTCACATCCATACATGACTACTGGAAAAACCATAGCTTTGACTAGACAGACCTTTGTTGGCAAAGTAATGTCTCTGCTTTTTGATATGCTGTCTAGGTTGGTCATAGCTTTTCTTCCAAGGAGCAGGCAGTCTTTTAATTTCCTGGCTGCAGTCACCATCTGCAGTGATTTTGGAGCCCAAGAAAATAAAGTCTGTCACTGTTTCCATTGCTTCCCCATCTATTTGCCATGAAGTGATGGGACTGGTTACCATGATCTTCGTTTTTTGAATGCTGAGTTTTGAGCCAACTTTTTCACTCTCCTCTTTCACTTTCATCAAGAGGCTCTTCAGTTCCTCTTGGTTTTCTGCCATAAGGGTGGTGTCATTTGAATATCTGAGGTTATTGATATTTATCCTGGCATTCTTGATTTCAGCTTGTGGTTCAGCCAGCCCAACATTTTGCATGATGTACTCTGCATATAAGTTAAATAAACAGGGTGACAGTGTACAGCCTTGATGTACTCCTTTCCCAATTTGGAACCAGTCTGTTGTTTCATGTCTGGTTCTAACTGTTGTTTCTTGACCTACATACAGACTTCCCGGGAGGCAGATAAGGCGGTCTGGTCCCACCAACATAATGGGGAACAATTAATGCAGGTTGTTTCTGTAAGTGGCCCATAAGGTCCTCTCTCCTAATCTTCCACTTCTGCTTTCATTCTATTGCCAAGAATTTTTTCAATATGGCCATAACATACCAAAGAAAGGACCACAGATTTTGGTGGATGGCTTTATCATATAATCTTTAAAAAAAGCATGAACTTGTCTTGCTCTTCTCCCACCCTGCTGTTAGGAGGCAGATGTAATGGCAGGAGCTGAAGCAGCTATTTTGGATCCAGGTTGGGATGGTTATGTTGAGGATGGCAGAGCTGCCCTCCTAGTCCTGGGATGATTTCTCTGGATTATTAAGTAAGAAATATGATTCAGTGTTTTTGAGGCCATTGTGTTTTGGGGTTTCTTTTGTTATAGCAGCCCAGACTGTCCCTTAACAGATATATTCCTGTTGCTGATAAACTCGTTATCTGGCAGAAGAGCCAGTCTTTAACTCACTTATACATTATTCTGGTCTCCTTACTCAGGACAATCTTCTGAAATAGAAGGATTGTAAACTTTAAGGTAGTTCCTCTCATGCGTGGTCCTCGTCACAATTTTCCTGGATAGCCCAGCAACTCATTGTTCAGTAGCATTCCTGGTTTCCTACCCTGGTATCATGTAGATAAAGCATCAAACTTGATACCCAATAAAGCTCTCTAACTCTGATCATGAAAACAAGAACACTTGAAGTAACAGAGCGATAGGCTGAAGGAAACTACAGAACAAGTCCTACATACTTAAAATGGCTTAAGAAATAAAAAGAAAGCCCAGAAACCATAAGGAAAGAATAGTACACCAGCTTTTTTTTCAAAAATTTTTTTCATTCGCCACCCACACCTGGTATTGATCCAATACAATTCAAAACCCCAAATAACTCATACAAAACCCTCATGAGCTTCAGAAAATGCCAGACATATGTATGTAGTTAGATTTTGCGATTCTCTGAAGAAGGAAAACGAGCTTAAATATTTTAATTGGACTCGCATGTCTCTTGTGGCCTTTGAACATGCGCTTTCAGAATGCTGCCTGATTTAATGCCCACATCAGGGATGTAGTTCAGTTTCCAGAATAAATGGTTCTTTTTTAGCCAAGAAATATATCTATTGGTTCTTGCAGAGTTCCCCCACCCCCCACCCCGTGATTCCACTTAAGCTAAAGTCCTTTAGAATTAGAGATGGATGCAGCTCCTTGGACTCGTGGAGGTGGATGGAACCTCAGATCATGCGCTCTGCCACTTTACAGATGAGTGATTGGCCCAGGGAGGCCATGGGACCTGCCCATGGAAGCAGCTGGTAAGGGTGAGCAGTGGGATTAACACATGTGCTTTGGTTTCCTCAGTCTGTTGGAAAAGAATCTGCCTTTTGTGTTTATGAGCTTGTGTTTATTTTTCACTCTGCTCTTGCCTAAAGAGCTCTGCGCACAAAGGCAGACCATAACTAAGTGGTTGAGAGGCGCATATTACTTCCATCTGGTGGGGTGGATCTTTGGAATTTACTCTTTGTTTTAATTTCGGTTGTGATGAAAATCTGCTCCACTTTCAGCCCTGTTGAACTCTACCCTGCCCCAGGTCCCCTCCGAGGGCCTGCCATGGTAGTGAGGAAGAATGCTGTGTGTCAGGCCCCAGGGGCTGGGTTTACTGCATGTTGGCTGGATTGGGGTGTAGCAACCATTTACATTTGAGTTAGAATTTTGGTTCTCATGCCTCATGCCAGAGGGGAATTGCATTTTATTTTATTCATTATTTTAAAAAACAGTTTATTTTTATTTTCTGGCCTCGCCACATGGCTTGTGGGATCTTAGTTCCCCAACTAGAGATTGAAGCCAGGCCTTTGGCAGTGAAAGCTTGGAGTTCTAACCCCTGGACTACCAGGGAGTTCCCAGGCTTTGCATTTTAGTCTAGGTTTCTCCGGCTAGAGTAAAGGGTTCATTTCTTCGTAGCAAGTTTTGGGGATCACAAAGCTGATGGTGGGTGGGGCATCTGGGAGCTCTGCATGGCTCCCCTAAATATTCTTCTGTTTTAGCATTTCTAATTTATTTGTTTATTTATCTCTGTGTTTTGGCTACACTGCAAAGCCTGTGGGATAATTCTTCCACTGGGGATCAAACCCAGGTCTCTGCAGTGAAAGGGCTGAATCTTAACCTCTAGCCCCCCAGGGGACTCCCTTCCCTAATCTTAGGTCAGTGTTCCCTATGTCAGCCTGTGAATAAGGCCATGGGATAAGCTTTCCCAGACAAGCCTGGGAAGATCAGGGTAGAGGAGGAGACACACCAAGGGTCATGAGCCTCTCTGAGTGGTCAGTCCTTCTGCTTTCCTGCATCTTGAATCTCGGGGGAAAGCAGTTACTTCTTTTCTGAACCAGACCACCAGCTCAGCCCAGTCCTGCTGGCCTCTTTGCAGATCTGTGTCTCTGGTTGGAGATAGAAGCTGGAGTGAAGGGGGGCTGATGGTTCTGGACAGCCCACCTAACAGTTAGAAAAGCTTGTCATGTGACCACGATTGGTAGCCAGCCACTGCATCTCTTTATGCCTGGGGTTATGTTGTCCTCTGAGGATGATGATGCTTCTCTGTCAATCTTTGTGGGACAAAATCTGACTGAAGACTCTTTCTTTTCTCCATCCTCTTTTTTTTTTTTTTTAAATTTATTTGGCTGCATTGGGTCTTAGTTTCAGCTCATGGGGCCTTCATTGAGACGTGTGGGATGTTTCCTTGTGACGCACAGGCTCTCTAGTTGTGGTGCGTGGGCTCAGAGGTTGCAGCGTGTGGGGCTATGCGCCCCATGGCACGTGGGATCTTAGTTCCCAGTGCTCAGTCACCCAGTCGTGTCTGACTCTTTGCAACCCCACCATAGCCTGCCAGGCTCCTCTGTCCCTGGGATTTCCCAGACAAGAATACTGCAGTGGGTTGCCATTCCCTCCTCCTTAGTTCCCAGACCTGGGATCAAACCCACATCCCCTGCGTTGCAAGGTGAATTCTTAACCACTGGCTCCCCAGGGAAGTCCCAGGAGGGCTCTCTTTCTTAGCTAAATTTGTGTGTCTCCCGTACATCTGGTGGAAAGAGAAATTCTTCAAAACAGTTACTGGTTTTCACCTAGACAAGATGGTCTTCTTATTGGATTAAACTGGGCCTCCTTCCCCTCAGTGCCTCCTATCAAACTTGTTGCCTTGGTCAAGCCAGCCCAAGGGGACCTTGCCCACAGCTGTGTATCTGCTCGGTTGATCCTGTATTTCTAGAAGGCAAACAGAGCGGGGCACTGGCTACAGGCTGCTCCCTCGAGAGCATTTCTGGGGGCTCTGGAGAGAGTCTGAGGCACCTTGAGTCTCAGCCAGTATGAGCCAACCGCACTGTTCTCAGCTTCATTTTTTCTTAATTAGCTCTAATTACTCTGTCATCATAAACGTACTGACATCGAAAGCCTTCAAGTTCCTTTTAGCAGCTGGCAGTAATCGGCCTCATTAATCTTGCCGATTCCCATCTTTTGAAGATTGCTGGTTTGCTTTAGAAAGGATGCTCCATTCAGCGCTGTTTCTCTCCTCTCCATTGCATGTCCCACTTCTGCAGGGAAAACGTGGCCAAGTGCCTGGGTGCTGGGCAACACCTCCCCGACCTCCAGTGCCCGTCACCTGTTCTGAAGCCTGGGGTGGGGGCAGGTTCTTCTGAGGAGAGGCTGGGAGGCCTTGCTTGGAGTTTCAGAACCTGAAGGCAGGGCACAGGGTGTCACCCAGGTCTGCCTGAGCACCTTGGGTCTCCCCAGCCTTGAGAGAGAGAGAGAGTCAAGGCTTCTACAGGCACAATCCCTAAAATATTGATGTTTAACATTGGGTGTTCTCTCCACTCTGCTCCTCCATCACTGGGGAGTTTTGCAACTGGGATTTCAAGCTGTCCAGCATGTATGTGCAATGCTAAGTCACTTCAGTCGTATCTGACTCTTTGCAACACTATGGACGGTAGCCTGCCAAGCTCCTCTGTCCATGGGATTCTCCAGGCAAGAATACTGGAGTGGGTTGTTGTGCTCTCCTCCAGGGGATCTTTCTGACCCAGGGATCGAACCCCAGGATCTAACCCACATCTCTTACATTTCCTGCATTAGCAGGCGGGTTCTTTACCACTAGCGTCACCTGGGAGCCCAAGCTGCCCGGTATCCCCCTCCTAATTGGGCTCCAAGGACTTGACCAGATGTCAGTCTTATCCTCCTCTCTACTGGGTCTTTGGTAATGGGAACAGCAGGGGCATCTATGCAATTCAGGAGCAGAGGTAGCAAGTTCTGGAGTCAGGATGACTTGGACAGTGTTTGCTGAGGGTAGACTAAGGCAGTGTAGAGAAGGTGAGAGATCGGTGTATAAATGAGAGGGCTAATCACTGTGCTTCGGTTTCCTTGTCAATGAAATGGAGATAATTATCTCAAAACCTCCTAAGACTTTGAGACAATTAAACAAGGAAATGCGCGTAAAATACTCAGCCCCTCCTGGGTGTGTGGCAGACCTGTCTTTTCTTTTTTGTTGTTGTTGAAAAAGAAGGATTCATTTATTCATTGAACATTTCCTGCCTGGCCTAACAGATCAGGCAGATCCGCCCTGTCCATCAATAATGCAGCAGGTGTCCCAGCTGGGGGGAGCTGCCAAGCTTAGTAGCCAAGATTTCTGCTCAGCAGTGCGCTGTGCGCCCAAAGGGGCAGGAAAGAAGGGAAGCCTTGTGCTCTGCTCTTCTTTGTTTGGGACCAAAAGTAAACATGCCTGTAAAACAACTCAAGGCAGGTGATGGACCTGTATCAACTGAAAGCTTCAGGCCAAGACTTGGAGAGAGAGAGCGTCAAAGCAATCCTGGATGAGGGGAAAGCACACGCTGAGGGTGGGGCTAGGGAGATTGATGGCAAAGGAAGGGCTGAGTGGATGGACGGAAGGGGTAGGGGGGTCCCTGGCTGAGGCTGGCAGTTGAGGAGGGGCAGGACAGAGGCATGGTGGGGGATGACTTGAGGGGCTCCACCACACAGGGACGGGTTTTTTTTTTAATCACAATAGAAAAAGCTGTTTATTACTTTTCACAATCAATAGACAAAAAACAAAAGATAATTACAGTTGCAAGCCATAATGGGAACATTATTAATGTAACAATATAAAATTATTACATACAGTTTGGGGGATAAGCAGAGGGATGTGTTAAGTGGAGGAGCCTCCAGGCGCATGTTTTCATCCACCCAGCCAGTCTATGTCTTTCCTTTGGTGCATTTCATCCATTTCTGTTTAAGGTAATGATTGATATGTATGGTTCTATTACCATCTTCTTAATTGTTTTGGGTTTATTTTCTGTAGGTCCTGTTGTTCCTGCTTAGAGTCATTCCTTTAGCATTTGTTGTAAAGCTGGTTTGGTGGTGCGGAATTCTCTTAACTCTTGCTTGTCTAGAGAGCTTTTGATTTCTCCATCAAATCTGAATGAGAGTCTTGCTGGGTAGAGCGTTCTTGGTTATAAGTTCTAGGGACAGGGTTTTGCGCTGAGCTCACAGCCTTTCAAACAAGAGAAAGGAGACGGAGCAGAGGTACGGGCCTGTCTTTTCTGCCTGCTCAGCTGGACCACAAGAACTGGAAGCGGGCGGCTCAGGACATGCTCTTTGGGCCCATCCTTGGGCTAGCCTCTCTTAGCTCCTGCCCCTGGACTGAGCCTTAAAAGAGACAATCCTTGCTGGGATGGGCAGGGTAGCTCTTCCACGTGGCCACACAGGGTCTTTCCAGGTAAGCAGATGCCACTTTGCTGCTATCCGACCTCCCTGCTTTGTTAACAGGATGCTCATCCATCAGCAGATAGGGATTCTGTCTGCTCTGAGAAGAAAAACTCTGGGTTGGGAGTGGGGTGGGGGCGATGAGGTGTCGCTTCCAGGGCTTGCCCCTTGGAACGGCCTCCCTCTGATGCCTCCTGCCCCCCTCCTGCCTTCAGCAGCTCAGCCCTGCAGCTGACAGAACTGATTACTGGCCTGTGAGTGATAATATAATTCACTTCCCCTCAAGGAGAGACGCTATCAGAAAGGCTTTTTTAAGAGGAAAAAATATATAATATACTGGTTGAAAAGGGCTATCTTTCTTCCTGGAAGAACAGTTATTAATCTCTTCCTAGTACATTTTCATATCATTTTGGACATTTATTTCCAGGCGGTGATATTATAAAACCAGGTGTTTGTGTCAGCTCTGATGCGGTGGAACACGCTGGAACATGAAAGGGCGTAATTACCGCGGTGGCCATTGGAATTGCTAACGAGATCCTGACATTTTCAAATCGGACCCATTTCTCAGTGATCCGGAAGGGAGCCCTGCAGCTGTGTGGGCTGCATGTCAATGAGGCAGCCCCCAGCTCAGGGGGAGAGGCTGGAGGAAGGGATGTGGTGGGGTTGTGTATATCCTTCAAGCTGCACCCCAGGGAAGGGAGCTGGGCAGTGCGAATGGGGGGAGGAACTGGCCGTCTGTCTCAGCGCTGCCTTCTCTACCCCAGAAGAGAGGAGGTTGGCCTTGGGCTTTGGGGCCTTTATTTTCTGATTTAGGGTTGTCAGTCCAACAAATCTTCGTTGAAGACTTACTTTGCGTCTCGCGCTGGGGAGAGAGCAATGAACAAGATGGGGTGTTCCTTCTCCCTGAAATTGGAGCCAGGACTCTGCACCCTAGGCAACCATCCTTTCCCTCTTTTAAGTGCTGGGAGCTACAGGGCATCTGGAATTTGTTAGAGATGCGAATTCTTGGGCTCTACCCACAGACCTACTGAGGCAGGAACTCTGGGGGTGGGGGCTGCGTTCTGAGCTTAAACAGCCCTCCAGGTTGCGTGTACATGAGTGTGCTAAGTCATGCATGGCTAAGTTGCTTCAGTCGTGTCCTACTCTTTGCTGCCTTATGGAGCCCTTGAGGCTCTTCTGTCCATGAAATTCTCCAGGCTAGAGGTCTCCAGGACAGGGGTCCCTAACCTCTGGGATCTAATGGCTGATGATTTGAGGTGGAGCTGATGCAATAATAGAAATAAAGTTCAGGTACATGTCATGCGCTTGAATCATCCTGAAACCATCCCATCCATGAAAAGATCGTCTTCCACGAAACCGATCCCTGGTGCCCAAAGGGCTGCGGATTGCTGGTCCAGGTGATACTGATGTACCTGTATAATTTGAGAACCGTGTCTTCTATCTTCCTGTTCTGTCTTGGAGCTTTCAGGTATTAAAATGCAGATCCCGAAGCTGGCTTCCTGTGTGGAGGGATGCAGAGGCAGCTGCGGCTGAGATGCCTGGGTCCCCTAAGCTGTGTCTGCATCCCATTCCTCCAGCTGTCCCCCACCCCTGAAAGTCAGGATGCTTGAAGCCTCATTGGCTTCTGTGAAGCCAGATAGAGCAGGAGCATATGGTAGGCTGAGTGAGGATTGTCAGCTAGGCGCCCCTAGAATGAGTGGCTAGGGGTAGGGTGGGGTTGGATTTGGGGTTTAGGGAACCAGAAGCAGACCTGGGGGAGTGGCTGAGAAGGGGCAGATGCTTTGCAGTAAGGTCACATGGATGTTCCTTCTGCATCCTCAGAGCTTGATCATCCTTCTGGATACTCTTGAAAAATGGCACTAACCCTTTGAGAAGCTATAGGGAAAGAGCAGATGAGCCAAGATGGCGGTGGTCAGGCTCTCTTGCCCCACATTTTGTAAATACACGGTTAGGGAACAGCTAAGATCATTTGTAGCTGTGCACGCTCAATGCCCTACATAAGCACGACCTGAGAAGCCCCTGCAGCTGCCTTATGGCCACGTGTCTACTGGGTCAACCTCGAGAGTGAAGGATGGCTGCCTTGCTGTTGTAAATAAAACCTGTGTGCAGTTCTGATGGCTCCTTGCATCTTCTTCCAGCTTCTCTGCTCAAGCCTTGTCTCCCCTGGGTTTAGCGAACAGTGAGATACAGTAAGACAGAAGCAAATTTGGCAGTCATGCGGGCTCCCCTCTCTCCTGCACCCCATCCTTGTCAGTAATCAGTGGCTTTTGAGAGAACTTCTCTCCTCCACTCTTTCCCTGTACCCTTTGAGGCCAGTGATCAAAGAAAAAAGAGTGGCTTTGAGAAGAGGAATCTAAAGGATCCCAGGTTATTGGATCACTGGAAAACAGAGCCCAGGACAGATAACACAGTGTCCCAAAGAGACTCAACAACACTGGTTATTACATCCCTTATTAATAGATGAGGACTCGCATGCTCCCCTAAAATTACCCTGCTGGTAAATAAGAGGGTCAGGGTCAGATCCCATGGACCTGTCCCCGATGCCAGGCTGTCACTCTGACCCACACCGGGAATGAATGCCTTCTGATAAGCCTCACTCTGGGATGGTGGCAGTGGATAGGGAAGGGAAAGAACTTCAGAGAGGCCTGGCCTTGGCTGATGTGGTCAAGTTGGCATCATCTTGGAGATGAGTGAGGAAGAGTAGGTCTGTTTGGAAAGTGATCTCTAGAAAATTCCAAAGACAAGGGGAAATCACAAGGAAAACTCCTCCTGGAGTTTTCCATTGCCATTGCCAAGGCAATTCCTAGGTCTGGGGAGGTGGTAAGGGGTCCTGGGCTCTGACACTGGTGGGTCAGGGAGATGACCAATGAGGACAGGCCAGCCCAGGCCTTTGTAACACCTTTGCCCTGGGAAACAAGGTGAAAAGAGCCGCAGTGGAGGCCACCCAGGAGCTGAGACTATTCCCCATGGGTCACAGATTCTTAGATGAGTGCCCTGGTCTGTTCCTGCCTCATTTCCTGTTTCTGTCCCTCTCTCCTACCTTTGCTTCTGTCTATCTCTGTTTACTTCTGTCTCTCTCTCCCCTTTTCTATCAATCCACCCATCCATTCACTTACTCACCCATCCATTTACCCATCCAATTATCCCTGCATTCATCCATCACAACATTTATCCATCCATCCTCCCACCCATTCCCCCGTCTGTCTGTCCGTCCGTCCGTCCATCCATCCATCCATTCACTCACCCATTCATCCATCCATCCATACACCCATCTTTTCTGTGCACTCATCCCTGACCTTTCCAGAAGGTTGACACAAGCCTCACTGGGATCTGAGTTTTGCCAGCGTTAGCTTTGGTGAAGGCCATGGTCAAAGCCTCAAAGCCGACTTCCTGAGTCAGGGTCTTAGTCTTCTCATCTATAAGGTGCCCCTTGATGGTCCCTGCAAGCTTAAAGGTCCTATGAGTCTATGAGTCTTTGACTTCAAGCCAGGAAACTTCCTGGATCGTGGCCCCAGAGGAGCTTTGAGGGTTTCTTTCCGGCTTTCCAGCTTGCTTGGCAGCCACAGATGGGCCTCGGGGGCAGAAGCAGAGGCAGGAGCCAAGAGGCTGCCTTGAGTGAGTGAGCGATTTGACCGAGGATGATTTGTGAGGGCAGAGCTGAGTGCAACCAGGCTTGGGTTTCCCGGGGCTGCTGGCTAACTCTGACATCTGCTGTTTTTCACTCCAGTGAGACTGACTTGCTCCAGAGTCCCCTGCAGACTGTTTTCAGCTGTGCTGGGAAGTGTGGCGGCCGGCTGTTTCATCTCAGAGCCCTCCCTGGGACAGCAGAGCACATGTTAATTGCTTGAGCTAAGAGGCCAGTGGGTTCTACAGGAGGGCCCCAAATTCCACATGATCACTTCTGAGCAGACAGACTTTTATTCCCTGAGGTGTTATCCTCACTTCAAAGAGCTGTCTGCCCTAGATCTGAAGCTGGGCTGCCTGGCTTGGCTCCCCGCCTTGGGGAAGAAACCGCATTACTCCTGAGTCTTTATTTTTACAGAGTACCTTGGCACAGGAGAAAAATCGCCAGCCGGGAATCAGGACATGTGAATTGGAAACATGAAATCTATTGCTTTTTGGCTGAGTGGTCTTGGATCAGTCATTTGATTCTCCAGGACCTCAGTTTCTTCCTTTGTAACTTTTGAGGAACATCTCTTTTCAAGATCTGATACTCGTTGCATGTACAATGCATGCAGTTGAGAGCCTGGTATGGCACCAAGTTTTTTGCACCTCATTTCCAAGATTATTTTTACAGGCTCCCCAAGGGGAGCAAGGTCAGCTGAGAAGATAGTTTTAAAAATAAAGCCAAAGGGAAGATAAGGGAGTTTACCGACTGTTACCTCTCAGCTGAGGCTTGGACCGAGGCAGCGTCCCCTGCCCGAGAGAGTCCACGTGCAGACCCTGGTACCTTGAACACCTGATGCTGAGTCAGGAGGATCTGCCGGAAGTCCCGCTAGTACATTCAGTGTCAGAGACAAGGCTGCTGGCTGTGATGTGGGATCACTGACCGGTAGGTGGTTTTGTTGTTTAGTTGCTAAGTTTTGTCCGACTCTTTTGCGAAACCATGGACTGCAGCCCCACCAGGCTCCTCTGTCCATGGGATTTCCCAGGCAAGAATACTGGAGTGGGTCACCATTTCCTTCTCCAGGGGATCTTCCCGACCCAGAGATCAAACCTGCATCTCCTGTATTGGCAGGGTGGGTTCTTTACCACTGAGCCACCAGAGAAGCCCCCTGTACAGTAGGAATGGAGTCCAAAAGGAGAGCTGGAGAGAAGGTCAGCCAGGGGATCTGACTGGAGTGCTCAGGGAGAGACCCCTTCAAAAGGGGCCGGTATGCCCAAGCAGGGGGTTTCCATGCTCTGTAAGGACAAGGTATCTGGGTGGGATCAACTCCCTCTGTGTCCCCATGTCCCACAAGAGCAGAGACATTACTGGGAGGAGCCAAGGGCTCTGGGAGCACAGCCCATGTGTTGGAGCAGAAGGATGAGCAGAAAGAAAGGGCTGGGGCTGGAGGTGGCGGCTGGGATTTCTGGGGTCGGTGGGGTGAAGTGTGAGGGTCGAGGGGAGTTGTTCAGGATTGCGTCCACAGGTGGAGAACCAGCCTTGATCCACTCCCTTTTGGAGGGGCCTAAGGAACGTGGGTCTCGGAGCATGCATCCCCATGACTTTGAAAGGGAAAGAGGCGACCACTGATACCCACGAGTGGGGCAGGGAAATCGCCCTGTGAGGCTTCCTCCTGGGCTGTTTTGGGCCTTGACAGAGTGTCCCTTTGTGCTTTTCTCCATGGGGTGGCCGGGAAAAGCTGAACTGACTCTGTTAGGATGTTTTAGGCTTGCTGGCGGTAAAACGGTGGTGTTACGGGTGTTGGGAAGGAGAACCCATTCACTGTTTGCTGGTGTGTACAGCTTTCCGAGGTCAAAGCTGGAAACCTAGTTCAGCCGGGTGCAGGATTACCTACCTCTAACCTCTGCCAGGAAACAGTGGCTCTTGGGGACCCTGGTCATCCCTGGCTTTTCCTATTTCCTAGGGAGATCATATATATCGAAAGTGGGTCTTTCGGGTCAGACTTGAGGAAGCCGAGTAAGGTTTCCTAGAGTTTTCGAGGAGGGGGGACTGCCCCAGATTGGACATTTCTGTAAGAAATGAGCTCAAGGATGAATTTGGCATCATTCAGACCCCACAGCGTCAGTGTATTAATGGCACAGACTGGGACCCAGGAGCTCACGGTGAGAAAGGATGGACATGCACAGTTTTGCTGGGTTTCTTCCTCAGAAGCGTGCCAGATCCATTTTCTATCTGTTTTGTAGATGAGGGCACAGAGACACAGAGTGGTTAAGGAGCTCGCTCAAGGTCACACAGCTTGTGGGTGGCCTGGTTGGGGTCAAGGCCAAAGCACTGGCTCCACGGTCCATACTCGCTTGGTGGCTCCATCCTCTTCTGCTCTCCCTCCCCTCCCCCTTCCCTTCTTCTCGCTTCTCTTCTTTCTCTTTCTACCTCTCCTTTCATTGCGTATGTTTTAATATTGTCAAAGTAGTATCACTATAAAACCACTATGGAGAATTAAGGAAATGAACAAAAGAAAAAAGTCCACGTTCAGAATCCCACACCGTAATGCACTCTTAAAATTTGTGTCTTTTTTTCATCTCATGCACATTTTTTATGCATTAATGACTCTTTTTTAAAAAGCGGATTTTTAATTGGAGGATAATTGCTTTACAATATTGTGTTAGTTTCTGCTGTACAATGTGAATCGGCTAATATGTGTGTGTATATATGCTTAGTTGCTTCAGTTGTGTCCGACTCTCTGCGACCCTATGGACTGTGGCCCACCAGGCTCCTCTGTCCATGGGATTCTCCAGGCAAAAATACTGGAGTGGGTTGCCATTTCCTTCTCCAGTGTGTATATACACACATATATATACGTATCCCTTCCCTCTTGGACCTTCCTCCC
>NW_011494912.1:3453797-3463573 GCF_000754665.1 Bison bison bison | reverse complement strand
CCCACTAACTATTTTATGCATGGCAGTGTGTATGACTGAGCCTTCAACGGAAATGATGACTAGACTTGAAGCAGTTGATCAAATGTATAGTTCTATATATGATCAATGATTGTAATAGTGTAACTCTAGAAGGCAATGGCAACCCACTCCAGTACTCTTGCCTGGAAAATCCCTTGGATGGTGGAGCCTGGTAGGCTGCAGTCCCTGGGGTCGCGAAGAGTGGGACACGACTGAGCGTCTTCACTTTCACTTTCATGCATTGGAGAAGGAAATGACAACCCACTCCAGTGTTCTTGCCTGGAGAATCCCAGGGACGGGGGAGCCTCGTGGGCTTCCATCTATGGGGTCGCACAGAGTCGGACACGACTGAAGTGACTTAGCAGCAACTTAGCGGCAGTGTGTATATATACACATATATATACATCCCCTCCCTCTTGGACCTTCCTCCCAACCCCTAGCCCCTCCCGCCCCTCCAGGCCACCCACCGAGCCTGAGCTGAGCTCCCTGTGCTGTACAGCCACTCCCCACTAGCTGTCTCAGGCATGGCAGTGTGTATATGCCGGTACTTCTCTCCCAACTCATCCTCCCTCCTTCCCCCAGCCCCCATGTCCACCCGTGCACATTTTTAATGATTGCAATTCTAACTTAGATACCGTATTTATGTGTCTTGATTTTTTTTTCTCATTTCACATTGTGTTGTCACAGTCTTCTGTGTTTTCTCACTCTACTTTAGGTCTGCCCCGCCATGTACTAGTTACTAGGAATACCAAAGGGAACAGGAGAGTGAGGCCCCAGTCCTCATGGAGCTTTCTGGCTGGTGGAAAATTGCAAGCGTTTATAACACAGAGACCTCATGAGAATTTGCCTTCCCTTGGTTTTTCCATTACTACCCCTGATGCAATCACAAAGCTGCATTCTACACCATGTAATGTTTTGGATCACTTTCTATTCTTACTTGTTTTCCATTATGTCTGCCAGTTCTTGAGTCATCTTTGTTGCCTTTCTTGAACACTCCAGTCTCAATACATCTCTCAAACTTGCTTGCTTTTTTCCTTATATCATCCTATGTCTTTGGAAAAAACTGTATTTTACATTACTTCATCACCCGTGTCTTTTGGCTTCCTTTGTCCAGTGTTAATCCATGTCTGTTTTATAACTGCCATATAATAATTATTTTATAATGGTCATTATATAATACTAGGAAGGAAAGTCAGAGAAGGCAATGGCACCCCACTCCAGTACTCTTGCCTGGAAAATCCCATGGACGGAGGATCCTGGAAGGTTACAGTCCATGGGGTCTCTAAGAGTCGGGCACGACTGAGCGAATTCACTTTGACTTTTCACTTTCATGCATTGGAGAAGGAAATGGCAACCCACTCCAGTGCTCTTGCCTGGAGAATCCCAGGGACGGGGGAGCCTGGTGGGCTGCCGTCTATGGTGTCGCACAGAGTTGGACACGACTGAAGTGACTTAGCAGCAGCAGGAAGGAAAGTACAGAATAGTTGTACCATGATATACACAATCCCCTATTGCTGGGCACTTAGGTTGTGCCCCTTTTCTCCATGACATATAATGTGGTAATGAACATCTTCCCAAGTGATGCTAATGGTAAAGAACCTGCCTGCCAATGCAGGAGACATAAGAGATATTGGTTCGATCCCTGGGTTGGGAAGATCCCCTGGAGGAGGGCATGGCAACCCACCCCAGTATTCTTGCCTGGAGAATCCCATGGACAGAGGAGCCTGGCAGGCTATGGTCCATAGGGTTGCAGAGAGTCGGGACTGAAGCAACTTGGCATGCATGCAATGAACATCTTCCATCTTGTTCTTTCCATTCACTGAAACCTCACCTACGCCACTGGAAAGATCCTGCCCAGTGAGCTCTTGGTGGCTAAATCCAACAGACCCTGATCCATCTTTTAGTTACTTGATCATCAGCTGCACGGGGTAACGTCTTCTCAGTATGCTTTTCCTACTTGGCTCCTGTGACACATTCTCTCTTGGTTCGACTGGAGCTGCTCTTTCTCTCTCTTCTTTCCCACAGATCCCACCAAGCAGTTTCTTGGCATTGGTGCCACCAGCATTGGTGTCCTGATCCTCTGTCTCCTCACTGTGCACGTTTGCCTTGGGCGGTTCTGTCCTTTCCTGTGGCTTCACCTCCCGTCTACGTGGTGATTCCTGCCTCTCGATGCTTGGCCCTGACCTGCAGGCTTAGAAAATAATGATCTTGTTTTTTAAAGTGTTTAATTAGAGGATAATTGCTTTACAAAGTTGTATTGGTTTCTGCTGTACAACAATGCAAATCAGCCATAAATATATATATATATATATATATATGTACCACCTTCCTCATAAGCCTCCCTCCCCACCATGATCTTGTTATAAGTCATACTTGTTGTAGAATGTAATCTTTTTTTTTTTTTAATTGAAGTATGGTTGATTTACAGTAATATGTTAATTTCTGGTGTACAGCAAAGTGACTCGGTTATACATATATATGCATATATCTAGATATTTTTTGCAGAGAAGGCGATGGTACCCCACTCCAGTACTCTTGCCTGGAAAATCCCATGGATGGAGGAGCTTGGTAGGCTGCAGCCCATGGGGTCGCGAAGAGTCGGACACGACCGAGTGACTTCACTTTCACTATTTACTTCATGCATTGGAGAAGGAAATGGCAACCCACTCCAGTGTTATTGCCTGGAGAATCCCAGGGACAGCGGAGCCTGGTGGACTGCCATCTCTGGGGTCGCACAGAGTCAGACATGACTGAAGCAACTTAGCAGCAGCAGCAGCAGATTTTTTTTTATCCTTTTCCATTACAGTTTATTATAAGATATTGAATATAGTTCCCTGTACTATACAGTAAATACTTGTCATTAATTTTATACATAGTAGCGTGCGTGTGTTTATCCCCTCCACCCTGGCACTTCATAACCATAAGTTTGTTTTCTATGTCTGGGAGTTTGTTTCTGTTTGGTGATTAAGTTCATTTGTACTATTATTTTTAGATTCCACATCACATTCTAGTGAATATTATATGATATTTGTCTTTCTCTGACTTCACTTAGTATGACAATCTCTAAGTCCTTTAATGTTGCTGCAAATGGCATTATTTAATTCATTTTTATGTCTGAGTAGTATCCCATTATTGGGGAAGGCAATGTCACCCCACTCCAGTACTGTTGCCTGGAAAATCCCATGGACGGAAGAGCCTGGTAGGCTGCAGTCCATGGGGTCTCGAAGAGCCGGACACGACTGAGCGACTTCACTTTCACGCATTGGAGAAGGAAATGGCAACCCACTCCAGTGTTCTTGCCTGGAGAATCCCAGGGATGGGGGAAGCTTGGTGGGCTGTCGTCTCTGGGGTCGCAGAGTCGGACATGACTGAAGCGACTTAGCAGCAGCAGCAGCAGCAGTATCCCATTATATATATGTATATCCCATATCTTCTTTATCTATTCATCTGTCGAAGGGCACTTAGGTTGCTCCCATCTCTTGGTGATAGTGAACAGTTTCTTAGAACTTCATCTTTAATGAGTTAGAAAAGTCAGACACTTTTCCTCTTCTTTTGTAATATTTATTTTATTTGGCGGCGTTGGGTCTCGGCTGCAGCACGTGGGCTCTTCACTGCCGGGCACAGGCTCTCTGGCTGTGGCTCGTCGGCTTAGTTGCCCCATAACATGTGCCATCTTAGTTCCCGACCAGGGATCAAACCTGGATCCCCTGCGTTGGAAGGCAGATTCTTAACCACTGGGCCACCAGGGAAGTCCTGCAGACTCTTTTCTAAGCACTTGGCTCAGGTCATTTTACTTGCTCCACAAACTCCCTCAGCAACAGGCCCTGTGATGGTCACTGTCAGTTGAGGAAATTGGAGTCCGTTAGCTGTCCGCAGTGGAATGTCCATAGTCTTCAGATTCTATCAGTTCCACCCTCGTGGTATCTCCTGAGTTCTTCTTCCCTCCACCTCCTCACTCGTCCCTCATGTGTCCTCAGCGTCCCTCTCCTTGACAGTTGCAGCATCTTCCTAACGTCCTGCAGCCTCAAGCTCTCGCCTGCCATGAGTCTTCTCAATGCACAAAGTGATCTTCCTAAAATGAAACACTGTTATGTCTGTCCGGCTTGGACCGAAGTTCGTGATGAAGACACTTTACCTTGCCTTTGGCCTTTTATCCTGAACACAGCCATGTTCCTCTGTCCCCACCAGTAATCCGTTGCCTTCTTCCACTTAGTTGTGCCATTGTCTAACCCGCTCTGGGGTTACCTCTAAAAAGTGGTGGGTGTTCCTGTTCCGAGAAGGTCTGGCTCCTCCCCAAGCCAGCGCTTTCTGCTGATGGCTGAGCCCTGGCTCAGTGTCCGAACATGCTTGGAGCCCTTCTCTCCAGGTCTGCAGCAGACTCTTCTGCAGTGATTTGTACTTGCTTAGGATTAAAATCATCCTACCTCTTCCCTCCTAGGCACCCCCCACTAAGCAGCAAGTCTAATTTTGAGAAAGACATTCCATATATCACGAAGAAGGGACTGGAGAGGGCTGGCATGTCTACAGCCAGCTGAAACTCATGCAGCTCTTGGACAGGGGTCCACGGTCTGGGCCAAGGCATGCTCTTCACGCTCCTTTGATACCAGTTGGCTAGCATGCTGCATGGTCCTTGCACAGGGCTTGGGAGAGCCTTGCAGGGGAAGTGGCCAGGAACTTGGCTGGCCGGTCATTGTATTTCAGGAAAGACAGGCCCAGATCATAAGCTGGCTGGACCCTGGGCCTGACGGGAAAGTTCTGGGGAGCAGGCCTTCACAAAAGCATTCTCAGGCGTTATTAAAGCATCATGTTCCTTTGGAAGCGGGAGAGACTAGCCACTGTTCCCTGGTGTTTGCTCAGAGACTCAAGGACCCTAGAGGTTTTGTTCCATTTGGTTGACAGTGTGTGATGACAGCGTTGGTGGAGCTGAGCCGGCTCAGGCTGGTTATAAATCACAGGGTATGGGGAAGGAAAAAGGTTCAAATTTCCCCCAAGAAAGAGTCAGTAAATGTCTTCCAGAAACTTTAGGCTCCAAAAAAATGTGGCCATGTGTATTCCTTCACAGTCAGCAAGAGGACCCGACAAAACTCTCTCGGGAAACTTTGTCTTGAGCACCAAGCATCTTGGACGTATTGCAGTCTTTTAATCCTTGGATCATTTCAGAAATTTGTCTTAAAGAAATAATTAGAAAAGAACACCCAAGATTTATACCCAAGCATGTTTGACACAAGGTTTTTATCATAGCAGAAACAAAGCCAAATAGAAAACAAAACCCACACGCATGAAAATGGCTTAAATGTCTAACGCTAGGGATTAATTTAATTTAGGTACACCCACGTTGGGCTCTTCAGCCATTTAACAAAGCATATTTTCCAGGAACTATGAGAGACCTAGACGAATGCTTAGGCTACAAATTAATCAGATAAAGCAAATATGTATGAATAGAAGAAACATTGAACGGGAATATCCCCAAATATTAATAATCTCTCTGAGAAATGGGATTATGGGTGATTTCTGTATTATTCTCTGTACTTTTATGGGTACTTGATACGTTGATGTTGTAACTCTTAAAAAAGATATTTATAGAAAAAAACCTTAACAGGGTTTGTCTTTTTTTTCTTTTTTTTAAAAGCAATTTTATGTATTTACTTTTGGCTGTGCTGGGTCTTTGCAGCTGCACGGCTTTTCTCTGCTTGCTGGGATCGGGGGCTGCTCTCCAGGTGCGGGGCACAGGCCTCTTGTGGAGGTGGTTTCTCTTGTTTTGGAGCGCGGGCTCCAGGGCACTCCCGCCCCAGTAGTCGCAGTGTGAGGGCTCCGTAGTTGGGCTCCCGGGCTCCAGAGCACAGTCATTGTAGTGCAAGGAATTGGTTGCCCTGCAGCATGTGGGATCTTCCTGGATCAGGGATCGAACCTGTGTCTCCTGCACTGGCAGGCGGATTCTTCACCACTGAGTCACCGGGGAAGTCCCACGTTCGCCTTTTCTTGGCATGGGGTTTGGGAGAGCAGGCTCTCCTCATTGGTCAGATGTGCATTCTGGTCCTATTGGAAATGGGGAAACCAGAGGATCATGGGAACGGAGAGATTCGAGCACTTGATATGGAAGCAGGCCTTGGGATGTCCCAAGAGCCAGGTGCGAGTTGCCTAAAAAGAACCAGAGGGGACTTTTGTCTGCCCCTCCGTCAGGCCTGCTCCTGTTGCCATTGGCTGTCAGTTGAATGGACCCTCCCCAGCCAACAGTCTGGGATCATCCCTGACTGGTTTCTCTGCCTCACCCAGTTGATCTTCAAATGGGCTTTGTAACTTTTTCCAAAGAAATGTCTTCCACATCTCCACTGCCTTATTTCAGGATGCCCTCATTTCCCGACCAGGCTACTGGAAAGGCTCCCAGTTTGCCCTCTTTCAATATGCTCCTGTCACTACAGCCAGACTGTTCTTGTTGTTGAGTTGCTGAGTTGTGTCTGACTCTTTGTGACTCTATGGACTACAGCCTGTGGCTTATCTGTCCATGGGATTTTCCTGGCATGAATACTAGGAGTGGGTTGCCATTTCCTTCTCCAGGGGATCTTCCCAGCTCAGAGATTGAACCTGTGTCTCCTGCTTGGCAGGCGGATGCTTTACCGCTGAGTCACCTGGGAAACCCAGAAATGCAGGTCTGCTTCTGCTATGCCTTTGCCAAAAACCCTGCTGTAGCTTTTTCTGGTATTCAAGGAAAAACCCAAACTCTTCTTTTACAAAATCCTTCTCGATCTAACTCCAGCCTAATTTCACAGCCTCATCGTTCTGCTCCACGCCTTTTGCTGCTCCCATCACATCAGCCTCCTAACTGACCCTGAAAGTGCCTGGTCCTTTCATGGACCTTCTATCTACCTCATTATCCTTCGTTTCTCCCTGTGGGAAATCCTTTTCATCCCTCTGGAGTCAGCTCGCCATCATCCCCCACCAGGCAGAACACATTTCTTTCTTCTCTGAGTTTTCTTAGAACTGCATGATACATCTTTTCTCATCTGAAACGTTGCCTCGTTTGGGAGGGTTCAGATCTTCTCCTTCTCCGCTAGAGCATGAAGGCCTTGAGACAATGACTGGTCCATTTTTCTCTTTCATAGTCTTGAGCATAGTTCCTGGTGGGTGTTGGTAGGTACTATAGGTGTTTGTCGAATGGATGAATGAAATTAAGGAAGGCAAGGCTGTGCCTCGTTGTAAGGAAGAGTCTTTTAACCAATTCTCGGATTATAGTGTTTAATTCCCAGCACCGACTCAGATCAACTGGAAGTGGCTCCCTTATAAGCTTATTCTGAAGGAGTTTAAGGGTGGTTCTCAGATAAAAAGGATAAGATGTTTCAGTTCTTTCAGGATGTTTCAGCTGTTTATTGCAGTTTAACTGATCACCTCTGGATTTAGAACCTGTGAACAATGATGATTATTCATTTGGCTCATGAATTTGAAATTTGATTGGGACTTGATGGAGATGGGTACGTCTGCTTCATGTGGCATCAGCTGTGTGGATGGACTGCATGGGGCAGCTAAAGATTCACTTCCAAGATGGAGCCCTCACACGGCTGGGAAACTGGTGCTGGCTTTCAGCTAGAATTCGTTTGCTGCTGTTGGTCACGGGCCTCAGTTCTCCTCCACTGGGGCATCTCCAGGTGGCTGCTTGGGCTTTCTCACAAGGTGATGGCTGGGTTCAAGAGACCTGGGTGAAAGTCACTTCTGTGATATTTTACTGATCAAGCCAGTTATTAAGCCTAGCCTAGGTCCAAATGAGGGTGAGTGGAATTAGACTCCACCTCTCAATGAGAAGAATATCAAAAAGTTTGCCCTGGCATAAAAAAGGATCGAGGGGGCAATCGATCAAATGGTTCAAATAATGGCCTGTTTTCTAGTTTTATTCTAACTGACAAAAGTAATTCCACAGTGGTATTGCGTGGATGTTCTTAGAACCACAGAAATGTTAAAGCCCTAGAGTCAAGTTGTTGGATCTGGCAGCTGGATGAACTTCTGGGAAGGCAGTCAGTTCTCCACTAGGGGAGGAATTCAAACATGGATTAGCAATTGCTGTGGAGAGATGTTACCGAAGGCAGTCAAGCTGCCAATGAGGAGTGGGATTGGATTGAGGTGAAGGAAATATATTTAGTTATATTTATCAGTTCAGTGTGATCAGCTGTTGTCATACTGTTAGCCTGGTGTTCCTGGACCCCTCATCAGGCTCTGGGATTGAGCAGACTTGATGGTGATGATAGCACTGCTGATGATGCTGGTGCTCATGATGGTGATGGTGATGATGGAGATGGTGTGGTGGTGATGATGGTGGTGTGGAGGTGATGGTGAAGGTGATGGTAATGATGGCGCTGATAATAATGATGGTGCTGCTGCTGCTGCTGGTGTGGTGGTGATGATGGTGATGATGATAATAGCTAACACATGTATAACGTTTACTATCTTCAGGCACTGTCTTATGTACTTTATATATATTAAAATATAATTTAATCCCCCTAATAATCCCTACAAATTAGAGATTATTGTTATGCCCATTTTACAGATGAAGAAACTGAAGTAGAGAGAGGTTACATAATGGACTCAAAGCTGACCAGTGGAGCTGACGGTGGAGCTGGCTGGCCATTGAGTGGGTATTCAAGGAAGACTTCCAGACCAGTATGGCGTGTGACAGCGTGGTCTTGGCTTTTCCTTCTTTCCCTTGTGAGAGCGCTCCTGTCTCCCATGAGTGGTCCTGCTCAGCATGTGTCTGGCCTTCTGAAATCAGAAGTGCTTGGGGTGAGCCTGCAGGTGGCAGAGGACTAGCAGGAATATTATAGAAGTGAATGCAAGTATCTGATGAGGAAGCGACTCTTTAAATTCCTTCCTGGGCAGAAGACAGTAGGGTTATAGCTGGTCTGAGCCCTCGTTCCGGGGAATGATTCTGAACACCCCGAAACCCTTCTTCCATGTAAAATGACACCCTTTGCTGGGCCTGGAGGGTCATTTTAAAGCAACTGAACCTACCACATACTTCTCAGTGCTCCCTGGGGCCATCAGGTCCTTTTTTCGCTTCTCAGTTTTCCTTGCTTAACAGGTAATTCTCACTTCTTCCTCGACAACTCCTGCTCTTTCAAGGCTGAGTTCAAGGGTTTTCTCCCCTGTGGATACTTCTTGTGTTGCCCTAGCCAGAGCCAGGCCTCCATCTCTGCTGGCTCCATGGTTCTACCCACATCTCTTAACACTTATGACTTCTAACTATCCTTAGGATGCTCTTGTTCTCTCACAAAACTGGATGTCCTTGCAGGTGGGGACCACTGCTCATTCTGCCCCAAATTCCCACTTCCTGGCAAAGTGTGGGACCTTCATCCGTGTTTTTATTTTTATATTTTAAAAAATATTTATTTATTTGGCTGCACTGGGTCTTAGTTGCTGCACGTGGGATCTTCTACCTTTGCTCTGGCATGTGGGATCTGGTGCCCTGACCAGGGAAAGAACTCAGGCCCCCTGCATTGGTAACACAGAGTCTTAGCCGCTGGGCCACCAGGAAGTCCATTCATCCATATTGTTAGATGAATAACCCTCCCAAAGCACAATATGGTTAGAATTTTCCTGCTATCACCTTGCTTGGCGACTTTGCTTTTCTTTAGAGACTGTGACTATATATATTCAAAAAAAAAATCACAATCCTATATGCTTTCTTTAAGCAATAATTTCCTGCCACTCTTTAAAGAGTCCCAATCTCTAGGACTCTTTGGTTCTCCAACTTAAACATTCATCAGAATCACCTG
>NW_011494912.1:3430394-3453697 GCF_000754665.1 Bison bison bison | reverse complement strand
AATCACCTGGAGGGCTGGTGAAACTATAGGTCCCAGTGTTTCTGAGTCAGGAGGTATGGAGAGGGTTCAAGAATGTTCATTTCCCACAAGTTCCCAGGTGAGGTAGCTGGGGCTGGTCTGGGACCTGCCTGAGAACCTTTGCCTGAGACTTCATGTACAAGGAGGCCAGGCAACACTCAGGCTTTGAGAGTATGCACCGTTTCTTTTGTTTTTAGCATCCACAAAGTGTATGTGCTGCAGTTTGATTCCATCAACGCATGGCCCAATTTCTGTTTTTAATAATAACCCGAGGAAAGAGAAATGTATCTTGCTGTGGAAAATAGTATCTCCATCAAATAAATGCCTAATACCAAGCATTTGAATTGCACTCTGATCTTTCCATTTATTAAAAACAGCATTAAATTATTTGATGTGTTAGCAGCAGCCCTGGAGAAGAAGAGGACACTCTGATATTCAGAAAACCAGCGAGCATGCAAACAGAGGGCTTTCCAATGTGCTTAGAATATGTGGTGAGAGTTCTTTGGGGGAAGGTATTTCATCCAAAATGCAGAGGGTACGTGAAATGTGAATAAATATGATTGCTGTTAAAAAATCCCGTCTCATGAGCTGCACCATAGATACAATGGAGATTTAAATGTGGGGAACCTCTGGCTCTAGGCAGCTAGAAGATAGAAGAAGAGATGGAAGAAGATGGGAAAAGGGAAATGATTTTTCAATACTCTTGACCAGTGGCCTCTCTGTGTGTAGGTGTTAACTGTAGATTACAGCCTGGCAATAGTTGTTCTTCTCTATTATACTGCTTCTCTCCCAGGCAAAGATGGCAGGGACAAGAGACAAGATGGTGAGATGTATACAGATGAGTTTGCTTAAAAGCGATGGGCAGCTCATGCAGGATTTAGATAATCCCAGGTATGGGACCCCCCCAGCCACTCAGCACTGAGTCAAAATCCCTGATGTGGGGAAACTCGGCTCCACCCCCAAACTAGTTTCCCGTTTGTCTGATGAGGGTCTTAGGGCACTGTCTTTCGTGATCTTATTCTTAGAAGCCTATAATGGCAAAACACTGCAAACATACAGAAGAGACGGACCATGAAATAAATTCCAATGAAGAAGAGGACGACCAGTTCCCCCCGAGAATAGCCGATGATGTGACTTGTTTCTCAGGTCCTCAAACAGTCAGGTCCAGCCTCTCTGGATGAATGATGCTCCTTGGAGATGCGCAACATCGTGTGAAGACCCTGGAGTCCTGCTAGTCGCTCTTTCTCTCTCACACAGTGTCTAACTCTCGGCGTGGCTTGGCCACCTCAGTGTACCCTGAGTCTGGCCGCTTCTCATGCCCCTACTGCTACCACCTTGTTCCGGTCCACGCTCTTCTTTGCTCAGATCATTGCAGTAGCCTCCCAACTACTCCATCTCTTCCTACTATTGTTCCCCTTCCTTTTATCCTCAGTAAGCAGCCAGAATGGGCTCAGAGGTCACATCCTCAAGCGCTGCAAGGACCCCTCCTTCCATCAGAGCGAAAGCTAAGGGCTGCACAACGGCCTTCAGGTTGCTATAGAATTTGGGCCCCATGACCCTCCCTTCCCCGCTGTTTCTTCCCCATCTGTGCTTCCCTTCACTTGCTTTCTTCCTGCCATATTGGCTCCTTAATGTCCTTAAACATAGCAAGCACGCTCTTATGGCAACGCTTTAGTGTTTGCTGTTCCCTCTGCCTGGAATCCCCTTCCTCCAGAAGCCAGTGGTTTCTTTCCCATCTTTAGGTCTTTCCTCCGTATCACCTTCAGGCCTTCCTGGAACGCCTTTGGCAACGGCATTGCCCCCACCACTCCTTATCATCTTCCAATACACTGTACCTTTTATTTACGTATTTTATTTGTCTCTTTGCTGTTGTTTAGTCGCTAAGTCGTGTCCAACTCTTTGCAACCCCATGGACGGTCACCCGCCAGGCTCCCCTGTCCATGCGGTTTCCCAGGCAAGAATACTGCAGTGGGTTGCTGTTTCCTTCTCCAGAGGATCTTCCCAACCCAGGGATCAAACCCAGGTCTCCTGCATTGCAGGCAGGCTCTTTACGGGGTTGTTGTCGTCTTCCTCAGCATCTTCTAACACACCATGCATTGTATTTACATATGTTATTTGTCTGTCTTTTTGTATTAAAGCAAACTCCTGGAAGGCAGGGATTTTTCTGGGTTTTCTGTTCTTAGCACCTAGGTCAGTGCCCGGCACTATAAAAGGTGCATTGAATGAACAAATGAGTGAGTCTAGAAAAATGAATAAATGAATTGAGAAACTCATCAC
Source organism: Bison bison bison (assembly GCF_000754665.1). Lineage (NCBI taxonomy): Eukaryota > Metazoa > Chordata > Mammalia > Artiodactyla > Bovidae > Bison > Bison bison. The sequence goes on along the minus strand of NW_011494912.1, from coordinate 3,451,402 downwards.
TCTCATATTCTAACACAATAACTTTCACTTGTTGAGAAGACACAGACACAAACATATGTGACTTATATAGGTAAACGGCTGTCAGCCTCTTAATTTTTTCCCCAGCAGGAAGCTTGAGTGCACACTGTTGGCTTCCAATCTGGAGCCCTGGTTACACTACCTTGCACCCTTCCAAGTATGGCTCCCATGCCAGTGAACCAGGTCTCGGGGGAGAAAGTCCAGCCCACATCACTTTTACCTGCAGGGATGTTTCTTCCTGACCCAAAGGGTGGCCTCAGAGTTTAATTTCCTTACCCAAGAATTCTTTTTCCTTGTTTTGCTTTGAGTCACCCAATTTTCCTGGTGACTTGCTCTCCATTTCCAGAATTCTCCTTGCAGAGCTCTGTGCGTGCTCAGTTGCTCAGTCATATGAGACTCTTTGCAACATCATGAACTGTAGGTTGCCGGGCTCCTCTGCCCATGGGATTTTTCAGGCAGGAGTAATGGAGTGGCTTTTCTTTTCCTTCTCCAGGGGATCTTCTCGACCCAGGGATCGAATCTGCATCTCCTGTCTCCTGCACTGGCAGGAGGACCAGTAGCGCCACCTGGGAAGCCCCCAGGGAGCAGGGGTGTCCTTCAGATGGAGCCCAGGAGGGCTGTGAAAGCCATCCTCCAACCATAAAAGGGAAGCCTGCTGCAAGCGGAATCTAGACTTTGGCCAGAGGATGGCAGTGTGGTTGTTTCCAAGAAAGAGCTGAACAATATGGAAAAAAATTTTTTTTTTTCCAAATGGCAATAACAGCTGTGCTTTCAAACCCTGCGGGGAACATCAGAAAATGTTAACCCCCAAATGGTGGGGAAACCTGGGCTGGAGGCAGACGTGGGGATCTTGACCATGGAGGCCAGGCCTGGAGGAAGGCAGGGGGCCGGAGAGGGGCAGAACGGAATGAGGAAAGGGAGCTGCAAGAGAGCCAAGCCCAGAAAGCAGAGTGATTTCAGGTATCTCCAGCCTCTCTAGGATTTTTGCCACCATTACTGCTGCCACCAAAGTATCAGTCCATGGTGGTTTTGCAAAGGGATTTCACTCATGTTATCTGTGTCTGTCACCTGTCTGTCCATCCGTCTGTCTATCCCTTGCTCCTTCCTGCTTCCCTTAGCTCCTTATTTCTGCCTCCTTTCTAACACTTGATCACATTCACCCTTCAATAAGAGCCATTGAGGAACGTGCCCCGCCTCCCAGCTGGACAAGGGGGATTTGAGAGCATCCCCTGGTGTCTAGGACAAGGCAGGGGCTTGGCCAACATTTGTGGGATGCATGGGCACACTTGGGGCACTTCTCCTCCCCCGATCTTCACAGCCTTCAAGGCATTTAATCCTGGCGTCACCTCTTCAAGGGAGATATTAGCGTGTTTTTTGAAGATGGCTGCAACAATTAAAAGGGATTCTGGCTACAACCCCAGTGTGTGGAGGAGGAGGGTTCCCGCCACATCACCAAGCAAGATGTGTCTTGGGAACTCTGAGCCGACGTGGAAGAAATCCATTTACCCTGGGACCTCCACACAGAACAGCGCAGACCTCAGAGAGACAGAGAGAGAGGCCGGAGGAGAGAGGCACCTCAGCTGATCAAGTTCCAGCTGTTTGAAACTCCCAGTTGAGACCTCGAGCACACTGGGGCAGAGATGAGGCATCCTGCGGTGCTCTGTCCTAATTCCTGACCCAGAGAATCCGTGAACATAACAAGTGGGTGTGCCACACTGCAGTGTTTTGGACTGATTCATTACACAACCAGAGCAATGGAACATTCTTCTGCCCTCCTCCCTTTTTTATTTTTAATTTTTTTCTAGCTTTTAGTGATTTTTTCCATCTAATTTTTCCAAAATTTTTCCATTTTTTCCATCCTTAAAAAAAGATTTAAGTAAGTTTATTATCCTGTTTATATTTGATGGTGCAGCATCTTCGTTGCTGTGCAGACTTGTCTCTAGTTGCAGAGAGTGGGGTCTGCTCTCTACTTGCACTGCACGAGCTTCTCATCATGGTGGCCTTTCTCCTTCCAGAGCACTGGCTCTAGGGCACACGGGCTTCGGTAGTTGCCGCACATGGGCTCAGTAGTTTAGCTCCTGGGCTCCAAGCACAGGCTCAGTAGTTGTTCTGTGGCATGTGGGAATCTTCCTGGATCAGGGCTTGAACCTATGTCTCCTGTATTAGCAGGCAGATTCTTCATCACTGAGCCACCAGGGAAGGCCTTCTTTCCTCTTTTTTAAGAAGATTGAAGCCTAACAAGCAGATGAGCTGGCCCTGGGACCCTGCGCTCTGGGCCCCCAGAGCATCTTTCCTGATGTTAGCTTTCATGGCCAGCCAGGAGCTGAAGAGGAGACATGGACTTGGTTCAAGGTCACTCGAGGCTGGGAGAAGCCTTTGGTTTTGTTCACAGGTCAGCAAAGTGGAAATGCAGGGATTTTGATCTGCCTGGGGTCTAGTGGGTGAAAGTGAAGCTTGCAGTTTTGGGGTTTCTGGTCTGAGACTAGTGGCCCCAGGAACATTAGCCGGTGGTGGGACTCCTTGAAAGCTGCTACCTACACAGCCCTGCAAACCTGCCAGCAGATGGCTTGTGACATCACAACTCTAATGCAAGCATTAGTTGATATGATTGTCACCATGGGCCGTATTTGAGGGTGCAGTCAAGAGGCCACAGAAGCAGGAAAAATCCAGCAAACCTCAACGCTGCTATGAAGACATAATTGTTCTCCGTTCGTCTTGGCTGTTGACACCCCATCAGGAATCTCCCTTAGACCAATTAATAATCTTGTGGCGAAGCAACCTTGAGATGGTCTTGTCAGTGGAAGTTCTCAACAGTGATGAATTTGGGGATGAACAGCTCTTCCTGATAGGAGGGCCACAGTCTCTCAGTGAGCCTGGAGGACAAGCTGGTGGGCTCCTTTCTCTGAGGTGAGCAGTGAAGCCTCAGTCTGGGCTTGGGGGTTGTTGATAAGGAGCCTTTCCATGGCAACACAGGAAGCCTGACGCTGAAAGTGAATTTCAGCATCATTGGGAATCAGACACCACAGACAGACTTGGCAAACCCCATAGCCATTGAGAACTTTGTGGCAGTAAGTCCTGAATGGTCTCTGCCTCTCCTAGTTTCCTGGAGAAGTCCCCTCCCCACTTCCCAAGTCCGATTTGGAACCCCAGTTATGGGGGAGCTGACAGTTGGATACTCTGATGTGGAGGGCAATATTGTAATGTCTGGCAACTGTGATGGTGTGCTGTGTGTAGCCAGGGCCTTGTTTGTAGAGTAACGGTATGTGGTTGTCATGTATGGAGGCCACGATGCCTGTGGCATGTCAATTGCAATGATGAGTTTTTAGGAAGCCGTTGTGTTGTTGGGGTGTGCAGTCATGGCCATGCTGGGTTCACAGAGGCTGTAAATATTGCCCTGTCCTAACGCTGGTAGGTTCTGCGCTGTTCTTCTTGGCAGGGTTCATCAGTCACCCAGTTCTTCTGTTCTGGATGGTTCAACCCAGTGCATCTCAGACTCTAAGGTGCTTTCCAATTATGCAGGGAACTTGGGAAGATGCAGGTTCTGAACCAGCAGTCTGGGATAGGGTGAGAAAGTCATCGTCTAACATGCTTCCAACAAGGCCAGTGCTGCTGGTCTACACTTGGAGAAGCACGATCCGATGGAACTTCCTGCAGTGATGGAGATGCTCTATTTTTGCCCTGTCTGATATGGTATCCACTAGTTACAGGGCTGTTGAGCTCTTGATATGTGTGAGTGGGGGATTTGACTTTCAAGATTTATTCAGTTTTTGCCAATTTAATTTGAAATAGGTGCATATAGTTAGTGGCTCTCATGTTGGATGGTACAGCTCTAGAATGTTCTGTAGTGTGTATCAGAGTTCTCTAGAAGGCTTGTTAAAACACAAATTGCTGCCCCCACCCCTGCCCTTGGTCTGGGTTAGGGGCTCAGGATTTGTATCTCTAATGGGTCCCCAGATAACGCTGATACCATGGGCCTGGGGACAGCACTCTGAGAACCATGCCACCTGCTAATCTCCCATCCCTGGGCTCCTCTGGGTGCTTCCTGAAGCAGGAATAAAAACTGTATGCCAAGGCTTCCCTGATGGTCCAGTGGTTAAGAATCCACCTGCCAGTGCAAGAGACTCAGGTTCAATCCCTGGTCTGGGAAGATACCACAGGCTGAGGGGCATCTAAGCCCCTGAGTGGCAACTATTGAGCCCAAGCTCTGCTGCTGCTGCTGCTGCTAAGTCGCTTCAGTCGTGTCCAACTCTGTGCGACACCATAGACGGCAGCCCACCAGGCTCCCCCGTCCCTGGGATTCTCCAAGCAAGAACACTGGAGTGGGTTGCCATTTCCTTCTCCAATACATGAAAGTGAAAAGTAAAAGTGAAGTCACTCAGTCGTGTCTGACTCTTAGTGACCCCATGGACTGCAGCCTACCAGGCTCCTCTGTCCATGGGATTTTCCAGGCAAGAGTAACTGGTGTGGGGTGCCATAGCCTAGAGTCCAAGCTCTAGAGTCTGGGAACTGCAGCTATTGAGGGTAACCTTATGGGAGATTTAGGCAGGAGCATTATTTTGAAACAGAGGGATCCCTAGTGAAGGCTGCTGCTGCTGCTGCTAAGTTGCTTCAGTCGTGTCCGACTCTGTGCGACTCAATAGACGGCAGCCCACCAGGCTCCCCCATCCCTGGGATTCTCCAGGCAAGAACATTGGAGTGGGTTGCCATTTCCTTCTCTGATGCATGAAAGTGAAAAGTGAAAGTGAAGTCACTCAGTCCTGTCTGACTCTAGCGACCCCATGGACTGCAGCCTACCAGGCTCCTCTGTCCATGGGATTTTCTAGGCAAAAGTACTGGAGTGGGGTGCCATAAAGGCTCCTACCTGGGAGGGACTTCAGAGATCATCTGATCTGCATCTCCAGTTCACAGATGGGAAAACTGAGGCTTAACCAAGCACTGTTGGCCGGGGAAGGGCCTCGTGACACCCAGCAGAGAACCCAGGTTTCCACCCAGCCAGAGTGGGAGCCTCTGATCCGCGTGTCCCTGAGCCTGAGCTGGAGGAGGAAAGTGACCAAAACACAGACTGGAATGACACGGGGACCCACAGGCTCTGTTCTATAGCCAGGACAGCTCGAGAGGCCATCCCTGGGTCCAGGGGTGTCACCACTCAGAGGCTACAGCTGTGTATTTTCCCCTTCTTTCATATCCCTCTGGGAGATTTGGTTGGTATTTAGCAGCTCTGGTTAAAAAAGAGGAAAAAGAAAGACATGGGAGAAGGTTGAAACCATTGGCGGCAATGCTATTATGAGGACCTTACTTATGTATTTCAATAATCTATGCCATTCTTGCTCCCAGTGCTGAACATGCAAGGACAGATACACCACGGTGACATGAAATTGCTGCCGTTTATCAAACTCCCGCAGTGAGCCAGACATGGGATCAAGTCCTTTATATTCCTGATCTCATTAAAACTTTACAAAAAGCCTATGAGGTAGATGTTATTGTTACCATTTTTTAAGATGGAAAAACGAAGCCTTAGCATGATTAGATAACTAACCTGGGTCATGCAGCTGGTAAATGGAGGGATGGAGATTTGAATACAGTCTGCCTGATGCCAAATTTCTGGCACTGTTTCCATTGTGCCAAGTGGGTGTAACTAAGAGGTGCCATGAGCTCTCCTGCCGGCTTTTGCCTGCCTCAATCTTGCTTAGCATCCAGGAATGAAGACAAGACACGTGAAGAATGAATCAGCCTGGCCCTGAGCCAAGGAGCCAGGTGTATAAGTCAGAATGATTTCGGTTACAAGTAATAGAAACCTGAATTAAAAGAAAAAGGAGAGTTACTGGCTGGTGTCCCAGGGAAGATGTGTTCAAGGGAGATGAATATGGTCTTCAGGTACGGTTGGACCTAAGGTTTTAACCCATTAATCACTGAGAGTCTCTTTTTCATTTCCTCTTGGGTTCTTTCTCTCTTGGGCACATTTTATTCTCAGGCAGGCTGTTCCCATGGTTTGCAAAGACAGCCTCCAGCAACTGTACATCCACGTTGTCCTTAAAGCTGGGGAATTGAATCCCAGTGAAAAGAAAGTACTGCCTTCTGCTGCTGCTGCTGCTGAGTCGCTTTAGTCGTGTCCGACTCTGAGGGACCCCATAGACGGCAGCCCACCAGGCTCCCCCATCCCTGGGATTCTCCAGGCAAGAACACTGGAGTGGGTCGCCATTTCCTTCTCCAATGCGTGAAAGTGAAAAGTGAAAGTGAAGTCGCTCAGTCGTGTCCGACCCTCAGCGACCCCATGGACTGCAGCCTACCAGGTTCCTCCGTCCATGGGATTTTCCAGGCAAGAGTACTGGAGTGGGGTGCCATTGCCTTCTCCTGCCTTCTGCTGCCTAACCCCAACTCCAGGCAAAGTCCCAGGGATGACTCCTATTGGTTCAGCTCTGGCCATGTGACCCTTCACTGACCAATCACTGCAGTGAGGGGGATTCAATTATACCGACCTGAGGACTCATAGCTACATGGAGATGGGATCAGTCTTATCTGTGTCTGTCTTTGAAAGTAGGATATATTCTGTTACCAGAAAAAAGTATTAAAAAAAAAAAAAAATCCTGCCACTACTGCCATCTGTTAAAGTGGTCAACACAGTATATTGAAGGCACCTTCTCTGCTGATGGAGTGGCCTGGAATTAGGCTGCTCCATGTGTTATTCCAATTCCGAGTGATTTTTGAACATCAGCTCCCTGTTTAGCCTCCCATCTGCATCATACATCCTCTGTGCCAGAGCTGCCTCACCCATGGAATCTGAGCTCACCATACACAGTGGAGCTCATCACATGGACTGCTGGCTTCTGGTCGGGAGGAGTGTGTGTCTTAACCTCCTGGCTTCTTCTCCAGGTGCCTTTAGTGGCTCTTCTTTTCACCCTGCAGCCCTCTCTAGACCCCATTATCCCCTGTGAGACCACCTCCAGCCATACGTTCTTAGGGAGAAGGTCATTGAAGGAACTTGGTTTTATATTCCCAGATACCTGAGTAATATCTTGTTGGTTGGACATATCTCTGGATTGTTCAGAAGTAAGAAGTGGCTATCTTATCTGGACTTTGGCAGTCCATTTCTTTGTTCATTTATTTTTTAAAAAAATATTTACTTATTTGGCTGCACTAGGGCTAGGTTGCAGCATGCAGGATCTTCCTTCTTTGTTACAACATGTGAACTCTTAGTTGTGGCATGTGGGATCTAGTTCCCTGACCAGGGATCGAACCTGGGCCCCCGCATTGCGAGTTTGGGGTCTTAGCCACTGGACCACCAGGAAAGTCCCCATTCATTTATTTTTCCAGGTGGAGATTATCCATGGGCCCTACCCATCTGCCAGAGGCACATTCCCACCGGTGATAAGCTAGACTTCATGATGATCTTTTGGATCCTAACTCTCAGGCTGCTCCGTCACTGGCTGCTCCAGGCTCTGTGATGTGGGTCCTGAACCTGGGGCCTGCCTGAATGCCCTCTCACACCTTAACATTCCTCTTTCTCTCCTCGATCTGCATGGCCTCAGTCCTATGCATGCTGGTGCCAAACTGCCCTGTTGTAGGGCAGGGCTTATTAGCATGTGTTGGGGGTGCAAAGCAAAGGAGTGAAGACTTAGCGAAGGAAGGACTGCTTAGCAAGCACGACTAACCTTCAAGCTGGCAGTCTTATTAGGAAGAAAGGAAGACGGTGTAGACAAATGGCAGGTGAGTTAGGACAGGCTGCTTAGAGGAAAGGGTTGCTTGTGAATCTTAAAATCACACATTCTATGCATGGGAGCATCTTTACTGCAAAGAAGAGCTGACAAATGTCATATAATACTTCCACACCTCTCTGCACATGGGTGGATGGAAGTGTTTGGGTGTCTTCACCCAGATGTGGTAAAGAGCTGCTTCTGTGCCAGGTGTGGTTATCTTTTTTGAGGGGCATCTGTGTTGGTGCACGGGCTTTCCCTAGTTGCGGCGAGTGGGGGCTACTCTGTAGTTGCAGTGCATGGGCTTATTATTGCAGGGACTTCTTTTGCTGCAGAGCATGGACTGTAGGGCATGAAAGCTCAGTAGTTGTGACACATGGGCTTATTTCCTCTGCGGCATGTGGAATCCTCCCAGACCAGGGGTCAAACCTGTGTCCCCTGCGTTGGCAGGTGGATTCACAACAATTGATCCACCAGGGAAGTCCATCTCCTTTGTTTTAATCCTCATAATCTTGACCAGAAGATGTGACCTGTCTTTAAGTGGTAGAGGATTTGAACTCTGGTCTGCCTGACTCACGGGCCAATGGCATCATTTGCATAAACACAGCAGAGGAGGAAACCCTCGAAGGCCCAGAGGCTGGGTGGGCTGGGGATTTAGTATCAGGGCAGATGACAGAGGACCTAGGCTGCTTAGGCAAACAGGCAGGGACCAGGTGAGAAGGGAACCTTCTCAGCTGCTACCGTGGGTGACAAGCAACCAGATGCTCGGGCTTGGGGTCAGAGGGTTTTGTATTGACACAGAGGTCCATAGAGAGCCTCGGAAGTTTCATGAAAAGGGATCATGGGGTCAGACATGGTATTTGAAAAAGGTTGTTGGTGTAATTGAGGGCAAGGCAGTGTTTCAAGGAAAGCAGGGGTTAGGGAGACATGTTAAGAGGAATTCTGTGCATTGTCCTGATTCTCTGATGAATTTAGACTTCATCCTCAGTCTCTTTCTTGTCTCTAAGAGAGGCCTGGAGGCTCCAGTAGACAGCCAGTGTTTCCTTCTCCCCCTGACAAAGGGGCCGTGGGAGCTGGGTCACATGGCTAGGGGCTTTTTTTAATTTCTCCTGGAAAATAGGAAAAAGGCCTTACAGGCCTGGCTACCGCTTCTGCACAAGTCTTTATGAGCTGTGAGAGCTAAGATCATAAGGCTCCCATATTTTGCTTTTGTGGAAAAGCCAATAACTTAAGAAAATGTTTTCTCCATCAGAGAAACTTCAAAGATTCGCGAGAATAATGCACTAAAAATTATTGAAAGGCGGCCTCGCACACATCTTAAAGAACGTGCCGAAGCCAGGCAGGCCTCGCCACGGTTTAAGAATTCCTTTGTTTTTCTTCATCGCTTGCAATCAAATGCAGGACCGAAGCTGTTAGGCATTTGGCTGTGGCCATCTGCAGAGCAGGCTCGCCAACCGGATTCTTTTTCATCCAGAAGAGAAGGCTTACAGAGGCAGGAACTATTGAAAACCTTCTCTGGCGCTTTCAAAAAATAAAAATTTAAAACCTCCTCGCTGCTGTTGAAGGGGAAAGGTAGACTCTTGATCCTCCCCGTGGGCATCTGGGAATTATTTAGGGCAATTGTGCAGAGAGGCAGAGAGTAGATGGCCCCAGAGCCTGGGCCTGAGTTTATTGGTGGGGTTGAGTTTGGCCAGGTTGTTTAAACTTGCTGCAGCTCAGTTTGATCATCTATTAATTGAGATAATAATATTTGCCCAGACGGTTTCACAGGCCTGTTGAGAAGATCAAATGAGGTTGTGTTTAAAAGTGTGTATATGTGTGTGTGCACACACACACCCACATTCCTGCTTAAGAGAGAGAGAGGATTTCTGCTTTTCCTGTGTTTTTACTCCTTTCCATGGGAGGAGAGAGGCTTGTGTTATGGGTCAGAGCCTGGAATCCACTGGCTGATGTTTATTGAGCCCGCAAGTTCTCGGAAGTGCTTTCTCCTCTGGCCCTCCATGCCTATTGGTGCCGGCTGGCCTCGGTGGACCTCATCACTTGGCTGACCGTGGGAAAAATTGGCTGTGGGGTCTTCAGGCCACAGCGCATCCGTGGACGAGCCTTCCTTTGATGGTCTTGAGGTGGGAGGTTCCATTGTGCTCTGTTTTGCAGGCGCCTGGGCATTTTCTCAGCACAAGTCCAGCAGCTATTTTGGCTCCCAGTGGCTAGTGATCTCTGGGTGGAGAGAAAGGGGTGAGTGTAAGGTCTGGAAAACCCCACAGGGACAGAACATCTTATTCAGGAATTGTTATTGGACCAACATGGAAGACTGACTTCCAGCCAAATTGTGAATGTGCAAAATTTTGAATGTTGGAAAATTGTGAATGTCATTAGGCAATGACCTCCTCTTTCTGCACTTGAGTTTTCTCACTTCCTCCACTGATTTGCGCCAAGAACTCGGTGTACTGAAACCCTGCTTTTCAGAAAGACCCCGATGCCAGTCATCCGTACTTTAAAGAGAATTGAGGTTCATGTGCCTTCTGTCCCCAGTGGATTTGCATTTGAGAATCAATGCTCATTATGGAAGGAAATCTTCCATCCTCTGTTAGAAAGATTTCATCCAGAGAGGTCAGGGGCAGGGTTCTCTGATTCTCTGATATTTTACCCCCTAGATTTCCCTCTCTGCTTCCTAAACGGAAAACTAGCCCAGTCCACTGTCCCTCAGAACACAGGTGCTTGATCTTGACACTCCTCCCGGGACGCACTCAGAGCCCTTCTAAAGCGCTGCCTCTGCTCTTTATATTAAGGAAGGGGCAACAGCTGACAACTCCAGTCTCTCTCTAGATGAGTCTTTAGAGACTCACTTAAATGACCCACTGGCCTCCGAACATGAATATCATGGCAGCTCAAATGCCCCTGAGTGGTTAAAAAGTAAAAGAAAGGAAAAAAAGGTATAATTAGCTTATTCATAATTGTCCCTTCAAGGAAAATGGAGCATTGACCTCTTGGAAAGGACCAGTTTAGCTGAAATAACCCACATTTGCTGAGGACTCTCTGTGCCAGGCCCTGAGCTAAGTGCTTTGCATTTAAGTCACTCTTTGAAGTGGGTACTGTTATCATGTTCATTCTTTAGATGACGAAACTACAGGTTGGAGAGATAAGTAACTTGCCCAAGTCCACCCGGCTTATAAAGAGCCAGAGATGGGATGCAGATTCAGGGCTGTCAGATCTAACACTGAAGTGTGTGCTCCTGCCCAGCCACCAGTTGATATCTCCTCTAGCTTTGCTGATGTGCAGTTGTTTTACCCACAGTTTGCCTGTGTGTGAGAGAAAATCAATTATCTTGACTTAACCAAGCAAGAGTTTATTTTCCCCACACAATCAGAACCTCACAGGAGAGCAATTCTGGGCTGGTTCAGGCCCTTCTGTTTTTTCTGTCTCATCACCCTGAGTGTGTCTCTTCCACCCTCATGGTTACAAAGCTGGTGTGCTTTGCTGCTTTGCATCCGCATTCCACGCAGAAGGAAGTAGGAAGAGACAAAGGGATTTTTCCTTGTTGAGCTTCATTTTCTTTTTTTAACTTGGAGTAGCTGGTTTTCTTAGGAAATTTCTTTTTATATCTCCTTGTGCAAAGCTCTGTCACTGTGTGATCCCTAGCTGAAAAGGAGACTAAGCTATGTTAGCTTTCTTGCCTCAAAAACAGAGGAAGGCAAGAAACACAGGACTGAGGGTCGTTAAAAGGAGCCAGTCCATGGTTTCTGCTCAGTTTGCCCTTGAATGCTCTGCTCCAAAGGTTATGGGTGGGCATGGCTGGGGCAGAGCCAATGTATTCCTTAGAGAGAGGATTTCTTTACGTCAACTTACTGTGTCAAGTCAGCCCTTGCTTCTGTCGGTCCTTCCTGGGTAGCAGTGTGCCTGCCTCTGCTTGTAGGCTCAGCCCCGCAGTTGCCCAAGTCGGCACTGGAGTGTGGGTACTGGTCTCCAGGGTGCCAAAGGTTTCACGTTGTTTCTCAAGTTTAGCCTTTCCTGACCTCCGCTCCACATCAGTCCAATTAGACCCACTGACTGAACTCCAGTTTTCCTGCCCCAAAGCCCAGCTTGTTTGACTGCTGGGGGCTGAAACTTCCTCCCTAAGGCTTGCCAGCTGTTGTGGTGTCATCCCATCAAGGTGGGATCAACCCCTGCTCCCAAAACATGTGGCTCAGATATTGAGGCTGGTGCTTCTGCAGAGGCAATTAAGAGGATAGGAGGGGATTTATTACTCGCGTAAGGAGCTTTCTGGGAAGAGGAGGGTGGGCCCCCTGGCTGCTCTCACCATGGCATGAGAACACAGGGAAAGGAGATTGGCTGGGGGTTTTACAGTGGTGTCTTAGTCAGCTTGGGCAGCTCTAACAGAATTCCATAGATGGAGAAGCAAATGGCAACCCACTCCAGTTTTCTTGCCTGGAAAATTCCATGGACAGAGGAGCCTGGTGGATTATAGTCCACGGGGTCGCAAAGAGTTGGCCACGACTGAGCACAGCACAGTGAACAGCAGAAATCTGTTCTTGAGGTTTTGGAGGCTGGGAAGTCCCAGGGCATGTTGGCGGCACATTCAGTGTCTGCTGAGAACCTGCTTCCTGCTTCATCCAAAAGAGGATGGTCCTCTTTTCGCTGTGTCCTCACGTGGCAGAAGGGACAAGGGAGCTCTCTGGGGTTCCTTTTATAAGGGCACTGATTTCATTCCTGAGGGCTTCACCCTCATGACCTAATCACCCCCCAAAGACCCCACCCCTAATACCATCATGTTGGGAGTTAGGGCTTTAACATGTGAATTTGGGGAAGGGGAACACAACATTTCAGTCCATAGTAAGTGCTTGGGCCAATCTGAGTGTTCCATGGGGTTTGATCTTCCAACCTATGCCTTGGCTTTCTTTCTTTCTTTTTCTAAAATTATTTGTTTATTCGACTGTGCCAGGTCTTAGTTGCATCACGAGGGATCTTTGATCTTCTTCGAGGCATGAGGGTTCTTTTAGTTGGGGCATGTGGGATCTAGTTCCCGACCGGGGATTGAACTTGGGCCCCCTGCATTGGTAGGGTGGAGTCTTAGCCACTGGACCACCAGGGAAATCCCTGCCTTGACTTTCTTATCATCTTGCCCAGATGTGGGGCAGGTGGGGCAGGAGAAGTGGTGAGATTTGGAAGCAGACAGCAGTCAAACATCCAAAATAGAGTCGGGTTCGCAGATTCTTTATTACATTAACTCCTTTGGGCTTCCCTCATAGACGGGGTCCCTGGGCTGTGACCTGATGCCTGGGCCAGATGAGGTGCTTCCTCCTGACTTTGGGCCTCACTTGCTGCCTGATCTTTCCCAGCAGGATCCCGTTCCCTTGAATCTCCATGTACTCCTGAACCACACTTTAGTTTGCCATAGCCCTGGACTTCATCTACTGGACCCTGCGTAACCCTCCCAGAGCCGACTGGTCTGCAGCTGATTGGTTTGACTCCTCTTTTTCTGCCAGCTGGGTCCCTAAGACCCCAGCATCACGTAGAACCATGTGGTCACAGTGTTGAGGGTGAGTCCCCGAGTGTGCTAAGTAGCTTCAGTTGCCACCCCATGAACTGTAGCCCGCCAGGCTCCTCTGTCCATAGCATTCCCCAGGCAAGAATACTGCAGTGGGTTACCATTTCCTCCTCCAGGGGATCTTCTGGACTCAGGGATCAAACCCACGTCTCTTACGTCTCCTGAATTGGCAGGCAGGTTCTTTTCCACTAGTACCACCTGGGAAACCCGTGAGTACCTGTGTACTGCACTAAAATCATGCTGTGAAGTCTGCTGAATTTGTGACTTTTAGCTCTGTCCTCTCCTCTAGATCCACAACTATTTGCATCCAGTGAGGAACGAAAATTCTTCATCCTCCCTCTCTCCTTTAAAAAAATATTTATTTATTTGGCTGTGCTGGGTCTTAGTTGGGGCACTCAGGATCTTCAATATTCACCGCGGCACATGGGATCTTTAGTTGTGGTACATGGGATCTGGTTTCCTGACCAGGAATTGAACCCTGACCCCCTGCATTGGGAACGTGGAGTCTTAGCCACCGGACTGCCAGGGGAGTCCCTCATTTTCAGTTAAACTCTGTAGTGGATGCAAGACTTGGTCCTCAGCATTCCTAGGATGAGGCATCTTCATCTGTGGGATGCTGAGGTCTTCTACCTGCCTGAGCGGTTTGGCACTGCCTTTGGAGGTTGATATGTTTTTGGATAAACACACAATCACACACACACACGGCCCTTTTCTCTTCCTGTTATTGCCACACTGGCCTTCAGGTCCTACTTGGTTGCATAGCAGGGTGAGCTGGAACTCTTGATAAAGGACTTCTGTACAGTGATGACAAGAATTGATTTCCAATTTCCTGCAGAATGACTCTATCATCGCTAGTGACTCAGGCAATTTAGCTCATATTCCAGGCCTGCCTGGGGGTTGTAGATCACGCCGACAGCTTCCCAGTCACGCAGGAGGGGGATTTTGATAAGATGAGAGAGGAGACATGTTCAGAGAGTTTTGTGTTGGGGGTGGCCAGAAGGGAACGGCTGCCCCAGGAATCAGGGCCCTGCGGTGTCCTGTTGAGAGCAGCCACGTCTCAACCATGATGGCTTATGTTTCTGGGGGGAGGGTAGCTACCCAGGGCACCCCCCTTCCCCTTCTCCACACACTTTTGGGCCCTGCTCAGCATGAGAACATCCAAAACCCCAGCTGAAATATAGAGGGGATCAATTTCCAGTAGTTTCCTCCATACCAAATACTTTTTTTTAAGGTGATTTATTTTTGGCTGCACTGGGTCTTCGTCGCTGCAAGGGCTTTCTCTCCTTGCAGTGAGCAGGGACTACTCTTCATTGCGGTCTGCGGCCTTATTACTGTGGCTTCTCTTGAGGAGCACAGGCTCCAGGTGCACGGTCTTCAGTACCTGTGGTGCGTGGGCTCAGTTCATACTGTACACTCTTAGATAGCATCTGTCTTTTAAAAGATTGAACACACAGCCTGGGCTTTTTCTTTCTCAATGGACTCTATCATAGCAGGTAGGATTCTTTGCGTTTACTCATGAATTCATTTTCATCTGCCAGACTTGCATTGATTGTGAGCTGGGTGCCTGACGAACTTGCTCGCCAGGAATGTATGTCAAAAGGACAGACGGGGTTCTGCCTCCCAGAGTCACCCGAGCAAAGCAGAACACGGCCGCGTCAGGACCAGGAGGCCTCTGGTGGGTTGTGACTCTAAAGCCCGATTCATTTAATCCTCAGGACAACCCTGTCAGGTGGGCCCAAGACTATTTCTGGTTTGCAGATGCAGAAACGAAGGCACAGCAGATACGAAACTTGCTCAAGGTCATATGAGGACAAGGGCAGAGCAGAGACTTGAACTTGGGCCCTTGGGAAGCAGTCTGTGCTTCTTGCATTGCCCTATATCCCTCATAAGGCTTCCCTCATGGCTCAGATGGTAAAGAATCTGCCTCCAGTGCAGGAGACCCAGGTTTGATCCCTGGGTTGGGAAGATTCTCTGGAGAAGGGAGTGGCTACTCATTCCAGTATTCTTGCCTGGGAAATCCCATGGACAGAGGAGCCTGGTGGGCTACAGTCCATGGAGTCGTAAAGAGTGGGACAGGACTGAGCAACTGACCCTTTGAGTATATCCTTCATGGGCGATGGATGAATATAGATAACTTTCCATCCAGTGGACTGAATGGAGCTGCTGGAAATTAATTATCAATTGCCCTGCCTTCATTAGGACTTCGTCAAATTCTGACAGTGTGAGCAATCACTGGAGGCCCAGGAATAGAGCCCATCCAGGCATATGTGTAGGTGTGAGTGTACACAGACACACATGCAGACAGGCACATACATGTGCACATACACTCACACACACACACACACACACACACACACTCAACCAGGACATAGCTCAAAAAACTATAGAAGCAACAGTTCATGACACAGCTCTGCAGAACAGACACACTGATTTCTCCTGAGTCGTTCAGCCAAAAAATTAGTTTTCAGAAATTGTTGTCAAGCTACTTCCCAAGCCCAGGCTAAGCTTGAGTCCTGTAATAGGAAGCTGATGATCAAACACATTATGAGAACCACCTGGGAGCTGAGCTCTTGGAGAGACATTATAATATGCCAAGGGCTTCCCAGGTGGCTCAGTGGTAAAGAATCCACCTGTCAGTACAGGATTCGAAGGTTCAATCCCTAGGTTGGGAAGATGCCTTGGAGAAGGAAATGGCAACCCACTCTATTCTTGCCTGGAGAATCCCATGGGCAGAAGAGCCCGGAGGGCTACAGTCCCTGAGGTCACAAAGATGGGGACGTGACTGTGGAAGTAAACAGTAATAGCAGTAAAATACCAATGTCCACACACTTTACTCTGGGAGGACCGTTATCCCCATCTTACAGCCAGAGAGACTGAGACTCTGGAAGATCCCTCCGGATCACCGAGCTAGCAAGGGACAAAGACAGAGTTCCAACACACACCTCCTGGGTCCTAGTCTACTTCTTTGCAGAATAATACAGACACTACTTTCTACACACACTCTGTTGATGAGTATTTTATTTTGACAAATCGACTCCCTAGAATTTTTTTAAGACTTTTTTTTAACTGCACCAGGTCTTACTTGTGGCATGTGGGATCTTTTTTCAGTTGCAGCACACAAAATCTTTAGGTGTGGCATGTGGGATCTAGTTCCCTGACCAGGGATCAAACCCGGGTCCCTTGCATTGAGAGCATTGAGTCTTAGCCACTGGACCACCAGAGAAGTCCCGGCTATCTAGAACTGATCTGACTATTTCCTGTAGATGTCAAGAGCAGCTCTGATAGCCTGATTTCCTGTTCTGAGAACCTGACCTTTTTTGTGGACCAGGCTTTAGTGAAGGCTCTGGCTTTGACCCTCATTTCTCATGCTGGTCAAGAGCTCTACGTGGGCTCTTTGCTCTCCACCCTCCAGCTTCTTTGTGGAGTCTGTTTGCTCTGATCCACTTCTTTCCCCATCCCTCCCAGAAGCCGCATCTAAGGCTGCCAGTCATGTTCCCTCTCATTAATAGCTTCCGGGGATGGAAAGAGACGATATAATCACTCCCTGCACACCTGTCAGGTAGATGCTGCATTAGGCAGCATGTCTGAGGTTGTTTTTAGTTCTGATCAAAGTGATTGAAACAGATGTACCTCGTGGGTCTTATTAACGGCGGGGAAAATGACTCATCAGCCATCTGACTCCTCTCGCGAATTCTTTGTATGCAGGCGATGCTGCCAGTTCCTCCTTAAATAAACAAGTGCTTAGTTTTCTGATCAATAGTTAAGATTAGGCTGGCTGGAGAAGAATCTATTTAATCCCTGACACATAAAGGCAATGGCCTATTGTGATGCTCTCCTGATACAGAGTTTAGAAGTAATTGCTCCCTTGGACAGAGAGAAACATTATCTGTTTCTCATTCATTCACTTATTTATTCAGTTATTCAATAAATATTGACTGGGCACCTATCTCATCTCATAGCAGGTACAGTTTTAGGTGCCAGGAATGTCCTAGTGATGAATCTGACTCAATCCCTGCTTCCAGGAAGCCCCAAGCCTGGGGCCGGGAGAGAAATAAATGTGTAAACAATGATACTAGAAGTATGATAGATGCTGGATTACTCATTTGAGGGATATTTATGGATACATGTAGGGAAGAGAGCTTCCGAAATGGCTCTAATGATGGCTGTGCTGTGCCGTGCTTAGTCCCTCAGTCACGTCCAACTCCTTGTGACCCCATGGACTGTAGCTCGCCAGGCTCCTCTGTCCGTGGGGATTCTCCAGGCAAGAGTACTGGAGTGGGTTGCTACTTTCTGACATCTGGGCTCATGTATAATGCCCTCCCGTGGGGTGTGAGATGGACCTGGAGACTTACTTCTACTAAAGAGGCTCTGGCAAAATGATGGGATGTCACGTCTAAGATGAGGTTGCCGTGATGGGTTGAGTCATGTCCTCCCCCAAAAGATGCGTTGGCATCATTTAAAACAATTCTATTTATTTATTTTTGGCCGCACTGGGTGTTTGTTGCTGCTCACGGGCTTTCTCTAGTTGCGGGTGAGCAGGGGCTACTCTTTCCATTGCAGTTCGTGGGTTCCTCACTGCGGTGACTTCTCTTGTTGAGGAGCGCGGGGCCTAGGAGTGTGGACTCAGTAGTTGTGACACACGGGCTTAGGTGATTCCATGGCATGTGGAGTCTTCCCACACCAGGGATAGACCCATGTCCCCCGGACTGGTAGGCGGATTCTTTACCACTAAGCCACCAGGGAAGTCTGATACACTGACGTCTTAACCCCTGAAACCGCTGAATGTGACTGTCTTTGGAAATAGGGTTTTTGCACATGCAGTCAAGTGAAGATGAGGTCATTCAAGTGGGCTCTGGTTTGGTGTGACTGGTGTCCTTGTAAACAGGGGAAGTACGGACACAGAGACATGCATACACGGGGAGATTGCCGAAGGGAAAGCAGAACTAGGGTTGATGCCTCCCTGAGCTGAGGGATACCAAAGATCTCCAGCACACCACTGGAAGCTTGGGGAGAGGCATGGAGCAGAGCCTCCCTACTTGCTCTCAGAAGAAACCAGCCCTGCTGACACCTTGAACTTGGCCTTCCAGCTTCCAGAACTGTGAGACAGCCTGCTTCTGTTGTCTCTTCCAAGTCTGCGGTATTTGTTACAGCAACCCTACCAGACTAATCTAGTTACAGAAAGACACGATTTCTGCCTTTTCCACCCTCGCTGGGTCCTCTCACTTGCTCTGAGGAAGCCAGCTGCCACGGCGTGAGCTGTGCCATGGTGGGACCCACATGACAAGAGCCTGCGGGGGGCCTCTGGGCCAACAGCCAGAGAGAGACTGAGCCCCTCTGCCCAACAGCCTTTGAAGAACGGAATTCTGCCAATAACCACGGGAGTGAGCTTGGAAGCAAATTCCTCCCCAGCTGGCAGCTTGGCCACAGTCTTCTAAGAGAGCCTGAGCCAGAGGAACCAGCCTGGATTCTTAAGCCACAGAAACTGAGATGATAAATATTGTTTTAAGCCAAAACCCCGTGGGGCATTTTTGTTATGCAGCCATAGCTAGCTGATACCATCTGTAAAGTAGACTGGACACTGTCCTAAGCACCAGGATAATGCAGCTGACATGGTCCTGGCCTTGAGAAGAGGCAGTTTGATTAAGGAAGCTTAGGCTCTGGCCTCTGGCTGTCCTGGGTTCAAATCCCAGCTATGTCCTTCACATGTGGTGCTGTGGCTGCAATTCACCTACTT
Organism: Bison bison bison; assembly: GCF_000754665.1. Taxonomy (NCBI): domain Eukaryota; kingdom Metazoa; phylum Chordata; class Mammalia; order Artiodactyla; family Bovidae; genus Bison; species Bison bison. Next base: position 3,432,414 of record NW_011494912.1, on the reverse strand, counting down.
TGGTTTCTTCCTCTATAATAAAAGGAACATGTTATATAAAGTAAATTAGAAAGAGAAAAACAAATATCATATATTAACGCATATGTATGGAATCTAGAAAAACGGTTCTAATGAACCTATTTGCAGGGCAGGAATAGAGACACAGAAGTAGAAGAAGGTGGGGCGAATTGAGAGAGTAACATTGAAATGCATAGTTTACCATGTGTAAATGGATAGCTAGTGGGAAGTTGCTGAATAACACAGGGAGCTCAGCCTGGTGCTCTGTGATAACCTAAAGGGGTGGGATGTGAGGGTGGGAGGGAGGCTCAAGAGTGAAAGAGATGTATGTATGTTTATGGCTGATTCATATTGTTGTATGGCAGAAATCACCACAACATTATAAAGCAATTATCCTCCAATAAAAAAGGGGGGAGCAGTAACGGGGATCCTGTGTGGGTTAATTTTTGTAACGACTTTAGAGATTATTTCACATTCAGTGAATATGTACTGGATGTCTATGACGGGGCAGTTAGGGGATGCTGGGGTGACAGAGATGCTGTGTCTATAGTGGGTCCCTGCCCTCGTGTGGTTTACCTTATAGTGAAGGAGCTGGAAGCTAGACAAATAAACAAAGGTATTTGTTGCAACCTCAGCGAGTGCTATTTCCTGTGTAGAAAGAAGAAGCAATTTCATTTTACAGGGTTCTTTTGGGACAAGAGGTTTGGGGAAGGCTTCTCTGAGATGTTGTTTTCCAGAGATGGGAACTAACTAATCAAGTGGAGGTCATGGGGTAGAATGTGCCAAGTGCAGGCCAGCTGAATGATGGTGGGTGTGGTCCAGGACGCATGGATCTGGGCTGCATCTCCAGGATGGGATCAGATGACGTGCTGAGGCGGGGCTGGAGAGCAGGGGAGGAGCCAAATAGAAGTGGTAGGTTTGAGGCTTGAGCAAGTGGGTAGATGGGCTTGCCATTGACTGAAGTGGGAAGCTTGGGGGCTTAGCAGGTTTGGAGAGGGACTCAGGAGTTTTGAGTTGGGGTTTGAAAGTGGGTAGGAAGAATGTTCTGGAGAGGGGAAAGGAGGGACAAAGGCATAAGGGTATGACAAAGTGTGGGTTTAGGAGGCTGGCAGTTCTCTGGTCATTCAGAGCTCAGTACTGTAGATTCCCTGGTGGCTCCAATGGTAAAGATGGAGGGGATGGTAACCCACTCCAGTATTCTTGCCTGGAGAATCCCCATGGACAGAGGAGCCTGGCGGGCTACAGTCCATGGGGTTGCAAAGAGTCGGACATGGCTGAACGACTAAGCATAGCAGTGTAGATTCTAAGGGCTGCCAGGGGGATGTGGTGAGGAGGTGATGATGAGGCTGTGATTGCTGGTCTTTACCCTGCTGTCCATAGGACGATGGGATGTATATGTGTGTGTGTGAGTCATGGGGGGTGGTTTATGATTTGAAAAAGATTACTGGGATGCTTGTTAAAACCCAGACTTCTGAATTTGGAGGATAAAGTGAAAGTGTTAGTCCCTCAGTCATGTCTGACTCTTTGAAACACCATGGACTGTAGCCCGCCAGGCTCCTCAGTTCATGGAATTCTCTAAGCAAGAATACTGGAGTGGGTTGTCATTTCCTTATCTAGGGGATCTTTCCGACCCAGGGATCAAATCCAGGTTTGATCAGGAAAGGAGCTAAGGGTCAAAGGATTTTGGGAGACTCAGGGTGTCTTTTCTCCAGATGATTGGGTACCTTCTACCTATCTACCCAAATCTGGGATGGCAACCAACCAGAACCAATCAATCCAAATGATGCACATGCCTTAGAAGTCTGCACATTGACTCATCATCTTATTTATTTATTTAATTCAGTTTTATAATTAGAGATCAGTAAAAATTCATGTACTGCATCGTGAAGTATTAAATAGCTACCAAAGTTTTAAAAAGCATCACTGGTCATTCAAAGAGGGTAGCTCTCTACATTTCATCATAATGAGTGTGATCTGTGCTCTGGGGCAACCAGAATTTGGGTCTGGAATGTCTCTTTCAGAA
>NW_011494912.1:3397674-3430294 GCF_000754665.1 Bison bison bison | reverse complement strand
CTTTCAGAATAGCTTTTTTTTTTTCTTTCTGAAATCAATCGAAGCCTGAAGAAGGTGGCAGGCTGCAAAGCTTCTTCTTAATTTAATCATTTGTTTTTCATTCATTCCCTGATCTAATGATTCTACTGAGAACTAGAGGGAGCACAATGAAACAGACTCATGTGACTGCCCTCCTGCGGGTCTCCCAGGATTGTAGACTGCACAAGTGTGTCACATTTGCCCTTCTCTATGTATCTCACCAGCTCCACGCCCTCCCCTCTCTTCCCACAGGAACCTACACCAACGCACACACTGAGATGCCGCCCGTCACTGTGCGTTCATGCCCCCTCCCTGTACAGACCCGCCGTGTCCCACGTGATGTCCTGCCTTGGCTGTTTCCAGGTCTCTGCCAGAGAGCTGCACGGATGGGCAGTGGGGACTGTAGGTGAGCCCTGCTCTGGGTCAGGCCCACCTACTATCTGTGCTGTGCTTGGCAAGGGACTCATACATTCTGAACCTCATTGACAAAACGGGTGTATTAACACCAACCTCGCAGGGTTATTGTGAGCGTTTAAACGGAATAATGTGTGTCAAGCAGAGTTGTGATTGTGGCTTACCTATGCATTGTCCCAATCTCTTCTGCTTCCTTAGTAACAGACCCCTATATTTTAATTTTTTATAACCTTTAAGAAACATTTATCTATTTGTTTGGTTGTGTCCCACCTTAGCTGTGGCATGAGGGATCTTTAGTTGCAGAATATGGGATCTAGTTCCCTGATCAGGGATTGAAACCAGGACCCTGCATTGGGAGCACGGAGTCCTATTAACCACTGGACTGCCAGGAAAGCCCTCAGAACCCTATATTATTAAAGGTAGTTCTTGCTTGGCTGAAAACTTTTTTTTTTTTTTCAATCTCTTTTGCAATGGGGCAGCCAATGAGATTGAAGCAGAAGTCACTGGGTGGGAACTTCAGAAAATCTTCTTGAAGGGTCCTTTCACCTTCTCCCCCACTCTACATTCTCTTTCTTTCTGTCTGAAATATGGATGTGATGGCTGGAGCTCCTGCAGCCATTTCTGACTATGGGATGACCTTGAGGATAAAAGCCACCTCATTAAAGATACTGGGATAGAAACACTGGAGAAAGGCATTGATTTTTTTGAGCCTCAGTTTCTTATCTGTAAAACAGGAGCAATAAATATGGCATGTGTTACTAGATACTAGGAGTGCAGTGCCTAGTACAGCAGCTGACATGGAGCAGGTCCTCAACTAAATGCAGTCTGTGCTTTTTTTTTCTCCTTTCTCATCAGGGTTTACGGGAACTGCAGACAGTTTTCCTACTTGGATATATTAACTGCAGAAGGGGTGACCTTCACATGGCCACAGTCTGTCATACCAAACTGATGAGTAGAGCCAAAATTGGCTCAGAGATTCCCTTCTCTATCTAGTGTGGCCAGAAATCCTTAGAGGCAGCTGTCTGAATATGCTTTCTCTGTAGGCTGGTTGCTAATCTCTTTTCCTTGAGAACTCTGCCTTAGTATCTTGCCTTCCTGCGGGGAGGTGTCATTTGCAGGAGAAGTCAGTTTGACAATAGATGTGCTAAGAACGGCATCTCTAAATCCTGTGAGTACAGCTTGGGTCCTTGTCACTCAGGCCCCCAGGAGTTTCTTCTCATTCCTTAAGCCAAATGGATGGCACCGGGGAGAGAGAGAAATCTTTGATGTAGAAGGCACTTGGACTAATGACATAATTACTCTGCAGAACCATTTGCAAAGTAATTATGGACTATTGTTAGGATGCTCCAGCTTTTTTTTTGTTGTTGTTAAGTAATGAGACTCTGCTTAGAGTAAGTGACGATGGGGGGAGAAAAAACAATAATATGTATGTACATTTGAAGAGGCAAGAAACAGTCTTCATGCCCATCCCCCTCCAAAGCAATCTGCCCCCTTTGCCTAATGCAAAACCAGAAACTCACCCAGAACCCACCACAGATCCCAAGTGTGCATTGCTGTGTTCTCTGCCCTGTTTGCAATGTTTCTGATATTAAAATGCAATTTCGAGAAGTACTGGCTGTAGAATAATTTGCTGAGAAATGCATTTCTTCTAAGGATGGAAGGACCTTGAGGCCATGTAGTTAATGTAATGAAGCCCAGGGGTCTTCTGAGTGGGAAAGTTCTCGAGTAGCTCTCCTCAGCACTTCGTGCTGGAGCCAGGCTTCATTCTGGTCCTGGCCCACCTCCTAGGATGTCCGCCAGGTCCCGTCCCTCGGTGTGGTGCCTGCAGCCTCTGCTCCAGAGGGGCTGCACAAAGCTAATTGAGATACATATTACAATATTAACTTTTAAAATATCGTATTAGCTTTCCATTAGGATAAATGAAGTACGTGAAAAGATTGTAACAGAGCATTAGTCTCTGCCTGCATTTAGCACATTGGTTCTGTCCAGATGCAATCCTCAGAGCCCACCCCAGAGATGAATGGGAGGGGCAGGTTGAGGCTGAGAGCATTCTTTCTAGATAGAAATCCAGTCTGTGGGTGCAGGTAGTGAAGGAGAGGGCAGCGTGGAAGGGCTAAGTCTTGGTGGGGAAGGAACTGGATCAGTTCCCATCCATCCTGATGTCGGTTCCCTGGATCCCAGAGGAAACTGAAGGAATTTTCCAGGCAGCCTGACTCTTAACTGATAACATCCATTGTAAACAGTCACAGTGTTGTTGGCTGTGGTTCTAGAAAGGACAAGTGCTCTGTGGACAGTCTCTCTTAATCCTCATTCCAGTGACAGAGGAACAGGGATCAGAGAAGGAAGGGATTGTTGCAAGGTCTCCCAGCTTCTCAAAACAGCACTTCTGTCTGAGGAGAGATGTCAAATCTAGGCCTGTACTACTGAAATCTGCTGCCTTAGTGTCTGGCCCTGATGTCTTCTTGGGCCAGGGAGGTGCAAATTTTCAGGGGCAGCCTGCAAATTCCTAGCCAGGGTACCTTAGCCTGTTTGGGCTTCCCTGGTGGCTCAGACAGTAAAGAATCTGCCTGCAGTGCAGGAGACTCGGATTTGATCCCTGGGTCAAGAAGATCCAAAGGGGATCTCCAGTAGAGAATTCCATGGACAGGAGCCTGACGGGCTACAGTCCATGGGGTGGCAAAGAGTCGGACACGACTGAGCGACTGACACGCTTGGGCTGCTTTAACAAAATATCACAGACTAGGTGAACTTGGGTGAACTTTGGGAGATGGTGAGGGACAGGGAGGCCTGGTGTGCTGCAGTCTATGGGGTCACAAAGAGTTGGACATGACTTAGTAACCGAACAACAATAACAAGTTGTCATAAAAAACAGACATCCACGGCTCACAGTTCTGAAAGTCTGAGGTCAGGTTGGAGTGTGGTCAGGTGAGGGCCCTCTTCCAGGCTTCAGCCCTTTCCTTGCGTCCCCACATGGTGGATGGGGTACGAGAGCTCTCTGGAGCCCCTTTTATAAGGGCACTAATCCCATTCATGAGGGCTCCACCCTCCTGAGTTAACCATATCCCAGAGACCCCACCTCCTAATACCTTCACACTGGCCATTGCTTTTCCACAATACCTTCCACACTGGCATTTTGGGGGGACAGACAGACATTCAGCCTAGAGCATAGGGCTCTGTGGACAACCATCCTTTTTTTTTTTCTTTCAACTTTTAACTTTGTATTGGAGTATAGGCAATTAGGCACTTTCCAGATCGTGCAGAGGTAAAGAATCTGCCTGCCAATGCAGGAGTCGAGGGTTTCATCTCTGGGTGAGGAAGATCCCCTGGAGGAGGAAATGGCAACCCACTCCAGTATTCTTGCCTGGAAAATTCCATGGACAGAGGAGCCTGGCAGGCTACAGTCCAGGGGGTTGCAAGGAGTCAGACATGACTGAGCATATACACCCAGAGCCGATGAACAATGTTGTGATATTTTCAGGTGGACAGTGAAGGGACTCAGCCATACATATACATGTATCCATTCTCCCCCAGACTCCCCTCCCATCCAGGCTGTCACATAACATTGAGCGGCGTTCTCTGTGCTATACAGTAGGTCCTTGTTGTGGACAACCATCCTTTGGCTCTGTCCGGGGCTGTGTAACCAGGTGGCCTACCTACCAGAGATATGCACTTCATCAGAGCAAGTTGGTCATTTTCTTCATGAACACAGAAGGTGCATGTGGACAAAGCTGGAAGCCAATTCAGACCCAGCCACTGTCATGACCTTGGGTCACTGGTGATTTGGCTGAAGGAGGTAGCTATGCCAGCATCTGATTCTTAGATAGCTAAGACCTTGAAACACTTAACCTCTCTAAGACTCAATTTCTCTTCTGCAAAATGGATTTAGTAACCCTATCTCATACGGTTTTGGGGAAATTAATGAATAATCCATATAACATACTTGGCTCAGTGTTCACATATATTATGCTTAGAAACATTTGTGCTCATGCTTATTTGCTCAGTCATGTCCGACTCTTTGCAATCCTATGGACTGTAGCCCAGCAGGCTCCTCTGCCCATAGGATTTTCCAGGCAAAATACTGAAGTGGGTTGCCATGACTTCCTCCAGGGGATCTTCCCCACCCAGGGATTGAACACATAACACCTGTATCTACCTGCATTGTAGATGGATTCTTTACCCACTGAGCCACCTTCCTTATCTATAAGATGAGAATAATAGATGTACCTAGTTCAGAGAATTAAGAAAATTATGAGTCCTAATACTGGACTGGCCCGTAGTGTATTTATTATTTATCTCTGTGTTCAGCTGTGAGTTTACCCATCGGTGGAGGAGGTGCCTGCCTTTTGGTGTCCAGAGCTGTGCAAGGCCTGCTGACAGTGAGTGGTTTGAGGCTGCAGGCATACGGGCACAGGGGTAGCCTAGATGGGCTGGGCTCTCAAGCTGAGTCATTAACTATCCACACTACCTCTCAGGCCAGGCATTAGGGGGTCTCTTGTGAAGAGAGGGGCAGCTTGGGAGCGTGACTGTGGGGTGCATGTGGCTCCAACACCTGCCCCTTCAGGACAGAGGAGTGGCTTAGTTAATCTTTGCCTCTCCTGTTCAGCTCAAACCCTGGAATGTGATAACACCCTTGGGAGTTGTTCTGAGTTGTCTGTAACACAAGAAACAAAGGTGAGCATCCAAGACTGTGTTACTGTCTCATGGAGTATGGTGCATAGAATTTGAACAGAAAGGGTCCAGAGGACAGGTGGTCTGGACCTGCTCTGAAGAGGTTGGGAAACAAGAATAGGGTCTGGGGTAGGGGGAGCCGAGGCATCGTGTCAGGGGCCTGAGTGCAGTATGTGGGGGAGCAGAGCGAGCGTGTGGGGCGGGGAGCAGTTTCTTTGGAGCAGAATATATGGGTTAGAAGTTAGAAGTTAATGGGGGGTCTTGAGAAAGGAGTCGGAGTTTGAGCTCAATGTAGGGGACTACAGTGAGATGCAGAAAGTTTCAGAGGTGGATCCCACTGCCTGGGAATATTTTAAGAGAGTGACCTGGTGGCTGTGTCGGATGAATGGAGGGTGTGGGATGGGGAGCCGGGACTGCAGACAGCCACGCTCACGGGAGCACAGGGTGGGGTGGGACTGAGCCTTCAGTCCTCCTGGGAGCAGCTCCCCAAGAGGTGCAGTCACTTAACCATGACCTGCCGATTAAGTCACCTATTGTGTCGAGTAATGAGTCATTCTCTGAGGCTTTTGTGCAAGCAAATGGAATATTTATCCAGGTCCCAGGGAACTTGGGGACACCTTGGAAAGCAGGCAATAGCTTTGAAGTCAGGTCAATGAAAGCCTTAAGCTTCTGCGTCTCCGGACCTGTTCACAAGTCAGAGCCTGTCGATTTTGAGGGCAGAATATTTTCAGCGTAAAGCTTTGAATTGGAGGCCAACCTGGAGCACACAGCTTTTTATTTTTCAGTCTCATTAGCAAGGGCATTGTGCGTGGTGCAATGGCAGAATAGAGGGGGAAAGTGACTGGCAGGCAGGGGAGCTAGAATGATAAAATACGTGACTGTGGGGAAGCTGGAATCCACAGGAAATGACCCCTGTGTTAGACTTTCCTGGACAAGGAGCTCCATCTTGGAGCCTGCTTCTTGGGAAACCCAACCTGCGACAAGTGATGATAAAAATGCTGAAGCCTGGAGTCAGTTATTCTCTCTCCAGGCCCCAGTTTCTCCATCTGCAGAATGAAAATGGCATATCAGATCAGAGGTTCTCAAAGCGTGGTTCATGGAACTGTGAGGGCGCCTGAGATACTCTCAGGATGGCTTATTTTCACAGGACAAAACTGTTTTCACAAAATACCACTTTTCCTTGAAAGAACAACAGACAGAGAAGCCAGAGCACACATTTTCTCAAAAATAAACAGTCTGTCACTTCAAGGAAAATAATTCACGTAATTTGTTGCCAGTGATAACACTCAAGCACTGAAGTAGATACACGATCATTAGATATTAGTACATCGATCCATTAGTAATGTCTGCTGTGGCCCTAAGGGGACACAGTGGCACGTGTGTCATCCATAAAAGCCCCTCAAGCTCTGCTGCTCCTTGACTAAGTGGACGGCCTGAGAATGTTCTGAATGACTTCAGCCCTTTCTGGAAGAACTAGGTAACAGCAGAAGAAGAAGCAACACAGGCCTAACTCAGACCCTGGCCCAGTAGGCAAAGCTAGCCCTGGGAAAACGGATGAGAGTTCCATTTTTTGGCTATTTTTCCAATTTCTCTTTTCAGAAATATCTCTTCCACCCACAATCTCAGGGTCCTAGCCTGTTTTTTTTTTTTTTTTGCCCTTACTTAAATTTCATTTTATAAAGTGAAAGTGAAAGTCGCTTAGTTGTGTCTGACTCTTTGTGACCCCCATGGACGATATAGTCCATGGAATTCTCCAGACCAGAATACTGGAGTGGGTAGCTGTTCCCTTCTCCAGGGGATCTTCCCCACCCAGGGATCAAACCCAGGTTTCCCACATTGCAGGTGGATTCTTTACCAGCTGAGCCACCAGGGAATTTTATAAAGGGATGCAACAAATTCATTTGCACTGAACAGAGAAGGAAATAGCAATCCGCTCCAACATTCTTGCTTGGGAAACCCCATGGACAGAGGAGGCTGGCAGGCTACAGTCCATGGAGTCACAAAGAATCAGACACAACTGAGCAACTAAACAACCACAAATATAACTGCTTAGGCATCACTAGCCTTCTGGGGAGATTCAACTTCTATTGCTAGACAAAGGCTTCAGCCAGTAGATTTCAAACTTTTAAAACTTGTGGCCTTTCCATACATCAACATGAATCTGCCACGGGTGTACAATATTATAAAGTAATTAGCCTCCAATTAAAATAAATAAATTTAAATTAAAAAAAAAGGATGAACAACAAAAAAACTTGTGGTCTTTCTTTTTTAAATGTGAAGTCTCACGTCTTTCATTTTGATATGGTTCGTTGGGAGACTTAGTATTGTCTATAGATTCCTATCAGTCAAGGAGATTTTGTTAAGCTTTATTTTCCTTTTTTAAAAAAATGTATTTATTTGGCTGTGCTGGGTCTTAGTTATTTTAGTTGCGGCATGTGGTTTCTCGTTCTCTGACCAGGGATTGATCCTGGGGTCCCCTGCATTGGGAGTGTGGAGTCTTAGCCACTGAACCACCAGGGAAGTCTTAAACTTTATTTTCTGAAGTTTGTGCTGTGAAAACATTTTTGCATTTTCCAAATATGAATTATAACATTAGCTTATGCTCTTTCAACCCTCCCCCCACCCTGCCTTGACCCCTGTAATCTCAAAGTAGTCTAAAAAAGTGCAAGTTTCTCTCCCCACTCCACCCTCAAGTTGTGCAGAATATGTCTTCCAAGATGGTGTCAATAAAATCTCCCATATCATGTGTTCTTTGAACACTGTGACAATGTAACATAGCTCCTCTCACTGAGAGGCGAGCTCTACATCCCCTCGACTGAAATCTGGGGCATCCGTGACTGTGGAAGAAGTGGCATTATGTGACTTTTGCTGCTAGGTCATAAAAAGCTACACAATTTCCATGGGGTACTGTTTATTCTTGGAGCCCACCACCATGCAGTTAGGAAGCCCAGGCCACAAGGAGAAACCAAGCATGGCTCCAGCCAACAGCTCCAGCTGAGGACCCAGCTGACAGTCAGCATCAGCCAGACTAGTCATCATGAACGTGCCTTTAGAGCCCTAGTGGTCGAGGCTGTGCCCCAGACATCGTGGATCGGAGATGAGTTGTCCCCAAACTGCAGGAACAAAAGAAAAGAAGGGATTGTTGTCATGTCTCCACATTTTAAGGTGTGTTTGTACATAGCAACAGTAACTGGAACCAAAGTCAAAAGAGGGTACTGGAAGGTATAGGGAGAGATGTGTGTTGGCATAAGTGTCACCCTTTGACTGTCTCATCCTGACCACTGTGGTCCAGTTGGGAAGAGTTGGAAAGAGACAAGCCCTGAGATTGAACTTTGGTTGATTTCCCCATTTCCCTTTTCTTGTTGTCTGTTATTAGTCATATCCATGTAAAGTCCTTTTCTATTTTTTTAAGGACTTGGGTTAAGTCAAGCTACTTATTTCCGGTTTAGCATCCTCATCCGTCAAAGGAGGAGTTGAACTAAATCTCTCAGCTCTTTTCCAGCTCTGACATGCCAGATTCCTCTCTTCATTTTATTTTCCCCACGTTTCTCCTTTTTTCCCCCAAATTTAACAATGAAAATTGTAAGCTCAACAAAATCTCCACGTCTCTGCTAGTATCTAATCCACTTGGGGCAGATAAACTGCAGGAATAGCTTTTTCTGGCTCTGTGAATTTGACAAGTGTGTTTGCATACTGCCTGGCGTTTTGCCTGCATTTTCTCACTTGTGGCTGCCAGGAGTCCTACTGACAGCACAGCATTCCAAGGACAGCAGCCATTTGTCCTCTTAATTCTTTCATTTTTTTTTTCAAACCTCCATACTGAAATATTTATGAGTCTTTATTTTTCTTAGAAAGTTCAATCTAGACGTAGTATAATTTTTCTTTTCGGGGAATCTCTGATTGGAATAGATTCAGGCTGATGGGTTAGCATGTAATTTAAGAACTGTATTCAAGATTTGCCCATTGGGAGACTGGCCAATGACACACCAACCAAGGAAAGCTCAGGTGGGTACAGATTAGCCAAAATTAGGAGAAGGAAGGATCCTGCTGTGTCTCTCTACCTGCACTGTCGCCTGATCATTTCACCCCTAGTCATGAATGGATCAGAATCACAAAATTAGAGTGTTGTTCAGTTGCTCATCGTGTCCGACTCTTTGTGATCCCACGGACTGCAGCACACCAGGCTTCCCTGTCCTTCACTATCTTCTGGAGTTCACTCAAACTCATGTCCACTGAGTCGATGATACCATCCAGCTATCTCATCCTCTGTCGCCCCCTTCTTCTTCTGCCCTCAATCTTTTCCAGCATCAGTGTCTTTTCCAATGAGACATTAGAATAGTCCCTTCCAATTTCCAGACTTTAGGAAGAAGAGCCCTGTGGATCCTGGTCAGTTAGAGTGACCTGGAATATAAAACCACTTTTCTGTCAAGCTGTTGAACAGGTCTTTCTTCTTTGGAGAAAGACCTCAAAGGTTGGGGATTAGCAAAATACTCAGCAGCCATAAAGCCAAGTTGACTAGAAAACCACAGGGTATTTAAGATGAATTTTGTTTATGTACATTTCATTCAAGCTGCCCCTGCTTTCTATTTGTTCATTTATTTGATTATTTTTGAGATATAGTTGACTTACAATATTGTATCAGTTTCAGGTGTGCTACATAATGATCTGACATTTGCATACATTGGAGATGTCCCTGTTTTCTTTTTGATAGCTAAATATTTGTGTGTTTATTAATAAACACTGGCGAAGCATATATATTTTTAATGTGGTCCTGCTTACCTGGACATTTGAATGATCTTTGTCTTTAACAGTGACCCATCATAACTTATCTACAAAACAGAAATAGAGTTACAGAAGTAGAAAATAAATTTGTGGTTGCCGGGGGTTAAGCGGCAGAGAGATAAATTGGGAGATTGGTACTGACATGTACATACTGCTATTGTTGCTGCTGCTAAGTCGCTTCAGTCGTGTCCAACTCTGTGCGACCCCATAGACGGCAGCCCACCAGGCTCCCCCATCCCTGGGATTCTCTAGGCAAGAACACTGGAGTGGGTTGCCATTTCCCTCTCCAATGCATGAAAGTGAAAAGTGAAAGTGAAGTTGCTCAGTCATGTCTGACTCTTAGTGACCCCATGGACTGCAGCCCACCAGGCTCCTCTGTCCATGGGATTTTCCAGGCAAGAGTACTGGAGTGGGGTGACATCGCCTTCTCTGCATATACATACTACTATATATAAAATAGCGGAGAAGGCGATGACACCCTACTCCAATACTCTTGCCTGGAAAATCCCATGGATGGAGGAGCCTGGAAGCCTGCAGTCCATGGGGTCGCTAAGAATCAGACACGACTGAGCGACTTCACTTTCACTTTTCACTTTCATGCATTGGAGAAGGAAATGGCGACCCACTCCAGTGTTCTTGCCTGGAGAATCCCAGGGACGGGGGAGCCTGGTGGGCTGCCGTCTGTGGGGTCGCACAGAGTCGGACACGACTGAAGTGACTTAGCATATATAAAATAGATAACCGATAAGGACCAACTACATAGCGCAGGGAACTCTACTTAACACTCCGTACTGGCCTATATGGGCTTCTCAGGTGGCGCTAGTGCTGCCAGAACCTGTGTGCCAATACAAGAGACCTAAGAGAAGTGGGTTTGATCCCTGGGTCAGGACGATCCCCTGGAGAAGGGCGTGGCAAGCCACTCCAGTATTCTTGCCTGGAGAATCCCATGGACAGAGGAGCCTGGTGGGCCATGGTCCATAGGGCTGCAAAGAGTCAGACATGACCGAAGTGACTTAGCACACACGTGCAAGTGGCCTATATGGGAAAAGAACTTTAAAAAGAGAGGATATATGTGTATATACATGTAGATTAACTTTGCTGTATACCTGAAACTAACACAGAATTGTAAGTCAACTATATCCCAATAAAAATTTTTAAAAGTGACCTATCATATATATTTTATATATGCATCTATATCTTTGATATCTAAGTACCAAAATAAATAGATAATTATAAAAATTGATATAATTTAGACATATATATTCTGGTCTGTAATACAATGTGGAAAGAAAATGTGTATTGGAAGTTTGTTGAGGCACATACTCTTGGGGACTGTCAGCATAATGCTAATTAAATTGGATTTGAACTTTTTCATTGGCTTATTGAACCCATTTTGCTTATTATCATAGCCTATTATGTTTGGTTTTATCATATTATTTTGCATTCATTCACATTCCATTTTGTCTTATGCATCCTTTTTTTCTTTGCTTTTATTTTCTCTTGTGATAGTTGATGGGATGTGGTCAATATTTAGTTTTAATAAGTGGTTGACTTTATACTTCTCAAAAACAACTTTGCTTGTACATTTCCTATAATTATTAAATGCAAGAATAATATAAGAATCTTGGACTCTTTTTGAAATGAGTCAGTGATGTGTTATAGCTCTTCCTGCTCGACTCCTTAGATATGTCAATATCACCTGGGGTACATTGTAGAATGCAGCTGTTATTCATATTAACTTTTTTCCCCCATATATAATTTGTCTTTCAAGCATCCCTATAGACTTGGACATTCATTTAGGTACCGTATTTGTGTCAATTATTTAAATAATCTCTGGTTAATGGTGCCAATGTTTCATTTTATAACTTCAGATGAGTCCTTATTTTTGATTCCTTTGGTAGGTTTAGGGATTATAACTTTGGTTAAGGTTTTCAGGAGGAATGAATTAACAACAGAATTTTCAGTGGCATTTCCTCTCTCAGACTGTCTTTCCCTTGTCGTGATACATAAACAGCATCTGGGCTAGGCAAAGGACTCTTGGCTCACAGAATCCCCCTAACACTCGATAGACATTGTTTTACTTTTTTATATATTTGTTGGTAGGATCTGGGAGCAGCTTTATTTGGGTTCTTTGTAAGTGACCTGTCATTATATTTGTTTTTTTGCTTAGATTAGTGGCATTTTCCCTTCAACCTTGATACTGAAAAATGCCACTAAAACATGCTTGCTTTGTCTCTTTTCATATCTTTCCTTAAAGCAGTGGATCCTTTTGATTTACATGCTCAGATTTTTTTTTCCCCCCAAGCGCAGGAAAACTGCCTCCTACTAAATCATTGATTTTTGCTTTTCTTCCACTTATTCTGCTTTTTCCTTTAGGAACACAGCTAATCCAGAGATGAGATAGTCGATTTCTAGCCTCCATGTGCATTATCTTCTTCCTTATTATATTCAACTCTCTGTGCTTCTTCTCACCCCCCTCAATCTTATGGCATTTACCTAGTCAATCATCTCCACTCTCAATCTATTTTTTTCCCCATTGTTGATGTTTGCTTTTTAGGGCCTCCAATGTGTATTTTAATTTTTTAACTGTTTTTAGCTTCCTGGCACTCTTCCTCTTTGCCAGCCTCTCTCTTTTTTTTTTTTATTTGAGCCTACATTTCTGATTTTTCATTTCATCATTCGAAACATGCTTTTTGAAGTTTCTTAATTTTTAAAAAATTTACATAAAATAGGTACATTCTAAACATTTCTTCTATTTCCTATAATCAATTGATTTCTCAGGTAAACTTTTCCTCTGTACACTTAGGGCAAAGTTTTCATGTGTGTATTATACAATCTGTTTATAAATCCAATTTTCCCCCTCTGTGTATGTATCCTTCTATTATATATATATATATATATATGAAATAGATATTTATATCTTTATCTATGTATATATCTATATCTATTCCCTGGTGGCTCAGATGGTAAAAAATCTGCCTGCAATGTGGGAGGCCAAAGTTTGATCCCTGGGTTAGGAAGATCCACTAGAGCAGGGAATGGCTACTCACTCCAGTATTCTTGCCTAGAGAATTCCATGGACAAAGGAGCCTGGCTGTATAAGGTCCATGGAATCGCAAAGACTCAGAGATGACTGAACGACTGACACACACACACACGCACACACACACACATGCACACACATGTATATACACACACGTGTGTATACATGTATACACAAATATATGCATATACATATGTGTATATATATCCTTGAGCAAAGAATTTTTTTCCAGGTTATTGTTTGTAAACTGATAGGGTGTATATATTCTATCTCATCCCCTTCACAGTCTCTATGGCTTCCTTCTGCCAGAATTTCCTTTTTGGATCTCAGTCCAGAGGCAAATTAATGTGCTCAGACCACAGACACATTTCTGGTTAATGGAAAGCATTTATCTAGTGTAGCTCTTCACAACTCACAGAATTTTTTCTTGTTCCCACTCTCTGGTCCTTTAAGTGAGAGAAAGTGATTGTATTTCCAGATAAGTGAAATAGTCAATAGTTCTTCTCCTGCTACAAGTAACCTCTGAAAAAAACTACAGTTCACAAAGTCCGTTGTTCCCAATTCACATTCGTGAAATAAACTTTCACAGACATATCTCACTTTTGCCAGTGTTGTGTTTTGGGGAGCTTTCTCTGCAAGACAGCATTTCTCAAAGGGTGTTTCATGAAAATGGCTAGAAACTTTAAGGGAAGATCATAGAGGAGAAAATTCAATTAACTTAAAAAAGGGCTCAGTGGTCAAATGTGTTTGGAAATATTGGGTTCGGTTCAGTTCAGTTGCTCAGTCATGTCCGACTCTGTGACCCCATGGACTGCAACACTCCAGGCTTCCTTGTCCATCACCAACTCCCAGAGTTTACTCAAACTCATGTCCATTGAGGCAGTGATGCCATCCAACCATCTCATCCTCTATTGTCCCCTTCTGTTCCTGCCTTCAATCTTTCCCAGCATCAGGGTCTTTTCAAATGAGTCAGCTCTTCGCATCAGGTGGCCAAAGTATTGGAGTTTCAGCTTCAACATCAGTCCTTCCAATGAATATTCAGGACTCATTTCCTTTAGGATGGACTGGTTGAATCTCCTTGCAGTCCAAGGGACTCTCAAGAGTCTTTTCCAACACCACAGTTCAAAAGCCAATGCTTAATGGGCTTCTTTACTGCAGTAAATTGTTCTGAACCCCTTTGGTCCAAGTGGAGAAACCACACTTGTGAAAGCAAAAGTCATCACATGGACTCAGGGTATCTCACAGCACTCAGGATGGCCATACAATGGGCTTCCAAATCTATTTACCTTGGACTCAAAAGCTTCCAGACCTTGTCCCCATCTCTGCTCCTTCCTGGGTATCTGTTTCATTCTTTTCCCTCTTCCTGTCACAGCCTAGCCTTCTTCCCCTCTCTAATCATCATGATGGAAAACATAGTCATGAGAGGTTTTAAAGTTTTGTATCTCACTAGAAAAAAACTGACATCTCAGTTTCCTTCCAGAATTCTGAAGCATTCTGGCCTAACTTGAATCAATTATCCCTCCTGGGGCCAATCAAATGTAGCTAGTAGTTAGGGTCTGGGAAAGACACTATGATTGGCTAAGCTTAGGTCAGGTGCTTACTTTTGGACCAATCAGCTGCAGCCTAGAGTGCAGCTGATCACACTGAACAAAATGGCTGCTTCCTAAATAGCTCAATAGAAAATGGATAAGGAAGGACACTTTTCAGAAGAGCCGAGGGGACTGGAGAGACAAAGCAGGGTGGCCATTATCCAGAGAAAACGGTGACATAAGTTTCCAAAAGGGGACATATTACATGTAGCTTTTACCCAGATATTTTCAAGGAAGAGAATCTTGGTGATGGGCCTTGTGAAGAATGCCTTTTGGGGGTGATGTTGTAAAGGACGTGGAATAAGAGGTGGGGAAGGCAGCGGGGGCTGGGCAGGGGAAAGTGGAGGCTAGCTAAGGTAGCAGATCTTCCACTAGACAGGGTCTCCCTGCCTTGGTTTCTGGCTGGCGACTTGGGCTCTGGGTTTCTGAAGGAGGGGTTCACAATAGTGTGGGTGGTTGTAGGTGGGGACTTCTGCCACCTCCTATCTGCCATTCCATAGTGCTGCTTGGTAGCAACAGTTCTACCCTGCAAGGACCTATTTGTGTTTCTAAAATTCCAGTTTCTCTTGCAGATCCCTTCCATTTGGAGAAAAGATTCCAGAACCTTCCTTCCAGAATCCATACATCTGGTTGCAACTTTTGGCTGTGAATTATGTCTTCCTCATTGGCCCACTGTATAGGAGAAACAGTTTTTAATCATCAGATTTGCATGCAGATATATGACTGCCATTTGCTAATGATGAGATTTATTGCAATAAAGTTTATACATTCCAGTCCTTTCCAATAAGGCAAAGTAGACAGTGCAACTATCTAGCTCAGTGTGTTTTGTGTGAGTTAAGAAAGGGATTTCTGCTGAACTGTACTTGGCTGGTGTCTGTGGTCAGCTCATGGAAAATCAGGCTTTCTTCTAGTTTCAGCAAAGCCCTTAATGGTGAACTTGATCATCTGAAAGAGCTAAGGACAGCTTGCTGAGAGGAGATAACCAGGAAGCCCAAAGACTAGGGAGTTTCAAGGTTCTTTCCAGTTAAATACATTTTCCAGGTTGAAATCTCCCTGGGAGCAACAAAGAACTGAGATCTACTTAAAGAAGTCCTTCCAGTGACCTTGGCTAATCTGCTGGCAATGTGGCTCTGGGCAGGGCTCCCAAGAATCCCCCGGGATTTGTCCAAGCATGATTTGAAAGCCATCACTGGTTATGAAAGATCTTAGGGCGGGACCTGGCTCAGATTGTGCTCAGAAGATATTCAGTCAAAAGGAGCTCCCCATTTCTTGCTCTGACACTAAATTCTGTACTTAGAACTACCACAGCATTTTGTGGTTTATTCTCTGAAACTCTTATTACCTTTTACTTGTGTCACATAATAATTCAGGTATATGACTTAACTCCTTATATTTGCTTACTAATCTGTAATGTACTTGAAGGAAGGATTCATTAAATCCCCAAATATCCAGTAAGCATCCACATTTCCATGATTAAGTCTGTGTGTATTTGTGTTTGTGTGTGCATGTTTTATTTTGTTTGAATCAGGATGTAATCAAAGCCCACCTATCCCATTTGGTATTATGGTCTATAGTTTCTCCCACCGTCTTTTTGTTTTTCTTGAAATTTGGATCATCCACCCTTTATAATTTCTCACCTTGTGGTTTTTGCAGTTTGCATGGTTTAGCACAACACATTTTAACAGAATTGAATAAGGATTTTCAACAGAAATGCACATTCATTTCCCTAGAGTGTACCATCCAGACTCCCAGGCCTGTGGCATCAAGTCCTTTCACTGGTTTTTTCTCGAGCGGGCTTCGTACATCTCTGTGCTTGAGGGTCCTTTACTCTAGCTACGCCAGCCCACTTGTCTGGTATAGCACCACATCCTTCACAAAATCACAGACAGTCATGATGCAAAGGACCGTCCAATCTCATCTCCATGATTCCCATCCAACTGGAGTGTCCTTCCTTTCACCACCTCTCATGCATATTTAGCATCTTCTTAAAGGTCAGACTCGGATCCCCCTGGAAACTCAGTATGATAGAGTGGCAAGAAAGCGTAGACTCTGAAGCTAGAAATATTAGAGTCAGACTCTTGGGTTGGCTGCTCCTCAAGATCCTCTGACCTTATACAGGTTATTGAACCTCTTTGACCTGTAGTGCTTTCATATGTATGATGGGAATGTTGCAAGGACTGAATGAAGAAAAACAGCAAAACAAAGCATGCTTCCCATTGGGTAGGCCAAAAGCATTTGAGTTACTGTTTACTTCTCTGTCACACACCCTGTGCTAGAAAAAGATCATAAAGAGAAGCTCCTTTTGCATGGTTTGGACAAATCCTCTTTGAGCTTTTTTAAATACAGGAAATCCTTAAATACAAGGAATGTATGTATGTATGTATGGTTACCACATTCAAAGTCATGTCCGACTCTTTGCCACCCTTTGGACTGTAGCTGGCTGGGCTCCTCTGTCCATGGGATTTTTCAGGCAAGAATACTGAAGTTGGTTGCCATTTCCTCCTCCAGGGGATCTTCCTGATCCGGGTACTGAACCTGCGTCTCTGGTGACTCCTGAATTGCAGGTGGATTCTTTACACTGAGCCATCGGAAAAGTACCTAACATCTATTGATCAGGTCCTCTCCATCAGGTAATGTACAAAGACCTTATATCTGACAATGCACTTAACCTTCAAACAACCCTAGGAGGTATTATTATCATCATTCCCATTTTTACATATGAGGAAACTAAGGTCCTGAAAAATTAAGTAACTTGCTCAAGGTTACACAGTTGGTAAGTGATAGCATCTGGATTTGAACCCAGGTAGTCAGGTTCCAGGGGCTTCTTAACTCTGGCTATGTAACCAAATTCTCTGGGAATTTTCAATAGTATTGAAAGCCAGACCCTGTCCTACATCAATAGAATCAGAGTGTCTGGGGGGTTGGATCCAGAGAAGGCAATGGCACCCCACTCCAGTACTCTTGCCTGGAAAATCCCATGGATGGAGGAGCCTGGTAGGCTGCAGTCCATGGGGTCGATAAGAGTCAGACATGACTGAGCGACTTCACTTTCACTTTTCACTTTCATGCATTGGAGAAGGAAATGGCGACCCACTCCAGTGATCTTGCCTGGAAAATCCCAGGGACGGGGGAGCCTGTGGCTGCCGTCTATGGGGTCACACAGAGTTGGACACGACTGAAGTGACTTAGCAGCAGTAGCAGCAGCAGGGGGTTGGATCTAGGTGTGGCTCTTAGAGGAGTCTAGTGGGCAAGTAGGATTGGAAACAACTGACTAAGCTTTGTGTTGTAGGTCTGTTGACATAATGTAACTGCAGGTGAGACCCATGTCTTTGATTATGATTAATTATATCTGTGCACTACTCTTGAGTGTCCTTGGGGGTTACCTCTCCTCTGTGGAGCTGGGTTGGGTGTCTAACCCTCACACCTAACATCCCAGGCATCTGTAAGTCAGGGAAACTCACAATCTCATCAAGTGACCTGGGAGCCAGAGGCGAGGATGGAGGGGTGGCAACCAGCCTGGCCACTTTGTTGGTGGCAGCAGGAAGACTCATCAAAAGCCTCAGTAGGGCTTGTCACAGCCCAGGTGAGATTCATACCTGTGTCAGTGTCGTTTACCTGCTGCTCGGGCCAGTGGAGGTGAAAGATGTGGAGGCTTTGAAGCATCAGAGGAATGCATCATCAGCTGTCAGCTGCCGAACACAGTCACGATCAGATTCACAGTGACCCTTAGGTTGTTGTCAGTCACTGCGGTCCCTCGCCCATCTGCGAGATTGACAGCCCTGTCTTGTCAGCTTGTCACATCGAATGTCAGCTTCTCCAGATTTGCTTCTGCGTGGACAAGAGAAGCTGTCACTGAAACCTTGTCGACTCAATGAGCCGGCGGCGCCTCACCAGTCATGCGGTATGAATAAAGAGGACAGGGCAATTAGGTGCTCTTCAGCATTCATAGGAGAAGGTTGACAAATTAAAGCTTGTCAGTTTTCTAAAAGCCAGTCGACGATCGCACAGTTTGGGATGCGGACACACAAAGGTGGAATCTGAAGCATTCATTGTGGATCCTGTTTTCTGGGCTCTCCTCCTTTCAGTTCATCAGATGTGTCTTAGCCTAGCCGGACCACTGGCAGAGGCACCAGGGCTCCTGCAGCCTCACACAGCTTCTGCCAGGTGTCAGCTGCACCGGTGGAAAGAGAAAAGATGTTGAATTAGGATGCCAGGGTTTGTCTTAATGAGGCCTCCTCCAGCTTATTTCATTGCATGAAAATGAAATGGAATGAAAAGGAATATATCAGAGTCCGTTACACTGAGTGGAATTAAGTTTTGTTTGTGAAACTTTTTTTTTTTCAGATAAGTAAATGTGTAACTATTTGGGTGTCCTGGGTCAGGAGATAAAGTGTACTTTTTATGGGGAGTAACGGCCAAGAAAATTTGAAAACCACCATCTGAAGGAATCCAGGGGTAAAGGAAAGAGTCCTACCTATTTTTGTTCAGATGGGCAGATAGAAATAGACACACAGTCATGTGCCAGGCACTGTTCTAAGCACTTTAGAGGTGTTAAATCATTTAATTTTTACAGCAAACCGATGAAGTAGATACCATATTACTAAACCCATAGGACAACTGAGTTTCAAGGTTCTTGAAATATTTCTTGAGGAAATAGAGGCATGGTAGATTAAGAACTGTGGGAGGGGGACTTCCCTGGTGATTCAGTTTTCAAGAATCCACCTTACAATGCAGGAGGTGCTGGTTCGATCCCTGGTTGGGGAACTAAGATCCCACATGCTGCTTAGTGACTAAGCCCACGTGCTCCAAGCCCGTGTGCTGCAACTAGAGAGTCCATGCGACACAACAAAGATCCCACATGATGCAAAGAAGATCCCCTGTGCCAACTAAGACCTGTCACAGCCAAAAAAAAAAAATGCGGGGGGTAGAATCATAGCTTCCCAAAGATGTCCATGTCTTGATATCCCAAACCTGGAGAAGTTACCTTCCATGACAAAACAGCTCCAGATGTGGTTACGTTAGGGCTCTTAAAATAGGGGAAATAATTTTGGATTATATAGGTGAGTGCAGTGTAATTCTGAGATTCCTTGGAAGATGGAAGATGGAGGCAGGAGGTCAGAGTCAGAGAGGGTTCTGAAGCTCCTGCAGTACTGCCTTTGAAAAAGGGGGAAGGGGCCATGAGCCAAGGAATGTAGCAATCTCCCTTTGGTCTCTGCTTCTCTCCATTTTGACCTTTTGCACTCCACCTCTCTTCCAAGCCCATAACCTTCTTTGAGTCCTGGCTTAAAGCCCACTTCTTCCCACAGGGCTTCTTTGATTAATTTCACTTCAGTAGTAGTATGAAGTGGGTGTGTCAGTTTGGATTTCCATTAGCCTGTGAGCATGTCTGCTTGACTATACTCTGAACAACACAGTGTATTCTTATTTTTAAAATCTTTGTGATACCTTTCAAAATGAAGTGGATGTACATCTGCTGAAATAAATCAACATTCTTGTCTTCATTAACTTAAGCAAGTCCATGCGTCTCTGTTTGAACATACACACAACCCCTCTGATGAAGATTTTGTGTGTATGTGAGCTAAGAAACACAGAGCAATGATCAGCTTTCTTTTTCCTCTTCTTCCTTGTCATGGTGAGATCAGGTAAATTTCAACAGGTATTCTGTCTAATACACAGGAACCAAAAGTTGCAAGACTAGAATGAAAAGGAACAATTTTTTAAGATATGAAGACACAAGTTTTTGTGAATTGAAAATACATATAAATTGTTTATTTTTGTTATGTGTTCTGGGTAACTAAGACTTTGTAAAAAAGTATCATCAGTTCCATCAATATGTGTTTTGTGAAAATTAATTATTATGTGGCTTCATAGTTATATGATTCCACCCTTGGGATATTTCATAAATTCCTGAGAATAGAGTCATGGCTGTCTATCTTGTGATTTGGGTATCTATTTGGCAACCCTGTGTTTCATTCAATTATGATAATTGCACCAAACCAAACTCTGATCTAGCAGCAAGGTTTCAGCTATCCCTGTCCTGTTCTCTAAAATGATACAAGACCAGGAGTCAGAGGGATTGGGATCCTCTCCCAAAGACTTTAGCAAAATAACAAGACCTCTCTGGACCTCCATTTCTTCATCTGCAGAAATCAAGGTATTGCATTCTATGGCCTTTAAGGTCCATTCCATTCTAAAATTCCATGTTCCCGTAATTCTGATCCCAGTGCTGATCCAGTCATGCATGTAAACTGCTGAATATTTAAATAATTGCTCACAGGTTGAACATTTCATCACTGTCAAGAGCCTGGAATTGCATGGAGGGGCAGCACTTTCTTCTCTAGTTGCATGCTGAACGTCATTATACTTGAAATGACTTAATCAAGGAGATGGGTGTCCTCCTTTGCCAGAGCACGTCCTTGCAGTGTTCATGGTTGTATGTAAGGGAAGCTTACCTATCTTACCCAAATAAATCCAGACACTACTTGCCCATGACCTGGTGTTAGTCGTGTGGTCTACCTGGTCTGAACCAATCAGATTTATGCTCTGTCTCACTTGAGGCACAGCTGTGTCTCACTTACAGATTATAAAGAAGCAACCACAGGGGTTATTTGGGACAAACTGTGATCTATAACCAATCCCACATACCACCTACACATACACACACACTCAAATATATATATATATATTTCATCTTTTTTTTTTAAGAGCCGTGGGAAATGTAGACTTTGCTGTCAGACACAGTTTAGTTCCAGTTTTGGTTTCTGCATATTCATTTGTGTGACTTTGGACAAGTCCTTTAACCTTGCTCTGCCTTGGTAACTTTATGTGTACAATGGAGGTGGTGAAAGATGATGCTTGTTAAGCTGTTGTAGGGACACCAGGAGAGAATGTGAGAGGCTTGGTGTTCTCATCGAGTGGGCGCTCGGTACAAACTAGCTCTTACTGTGTCTGGATAAACTGTGAAATGCTGTACATCTCTCCCCTTTCTGAGAAGCCTCTGTGCGTTTTCATTCAATTTTCTCCAGGTATAAAATTTCAGACTGAAGGCTGGTGGGTGATTCTTCTCCCTGGACATCATTCAGCTCTCCTGATGTGCCAGCTGGTCAGGAATTTGGGAGGTCCAGGCTCCAGCAAGGGATGTGTGGCCCGTGGTGACTTCTACGTTTGTTTTTCTGACCTTAATGCTAGAATAAAATGATCTGCGTTTGCAGCTCAATTCCAGAAAAACCTCTTGGAGGCTCTGATGGACTGACCAGGGTTCCAGGGACCCTGCCTCTCTCTCTTCAGCTTGAATAGTCATGACTCCTCATTTACAAGCTGGAAAGGAACATAAAGACAGGCTTCTACCTCAATATACAGACAAGTGTTTCTCACACATCAGAATGGCCTGGAGGGCTTGTTTAAACACTGATTGCCAGGCCCCAGCCCCAGAGTTTCGGATTCAGTTGTTCTGGGTGGGACTCAAGAATCTGCATTTTTTTACATGTTCCCAGGTATTACTGACATTCAGAAAACTAACATCATGGCATCTGGTCCCATCACTTCATGGCAGATAGTTGGGGGAAAAATGGAAACAGGGGCAGATTTTATTTTCTTGGGCTCCAAAATCACTGCAGACAGTGACTTCAGCCAGGAAATTAAAAAAACACTTGCTCCTTGGAAGAAAAGCTACGACAAACCTGCTGCTGCTGCTGCTGCTAAGTCGCTTCAGTCGTGTCCGACTCTGTGCGACCCCATAGATGGCAGCCCACCATGCTCCTCCATCCCTGGGATTCTCCAGGCAAGAACACTGGAGTGGGTTGCCATTTCCTTCTCCATGACAAGCCTATACAGTGTATTAAAAAGCAGAGATATCACTTTGTTGACAAAGTCTGTATAGCTATGGTTTTTCCAGTTGTCATGTATGGATGTGAGAGAGAGACCATAAAGAAAGCTGAGCGCCCAAGATTTGATGCTTTCGAACTGTGGTGTTGGAGAAGACTCTTGAGAGTCCCTTGGACTGCAAGGAGATCCAACCAGTCAGTCCTAAAGGAGATCAGTCCTGAATACTCATTCGAAGGACTGATGCTGAAGCTCCAATTCTTTGGCCACCTGATTCGAAGAGCTGACTCATTGGAAAACACCGTGATACTGGGAAAGATTGAAGGCAGGAGGAGAAGGGGACGACAGAGGATAAGATGGTTGGACGGCATCACTGACTCAATGGACATGAGTTTGAGCAAACTCCAGGAGATACTGAAGGACAGGAAAGCCTGGAGTGCTGCAGTCCATGGGGTCACAAAGAATCAGACACGACTTATTGACTGAACAACAACAAGGTGATGCCGAGGTTGCTGTTCTGGGGAGCACTCTTTAGGGAACTCTGATCAAGACTGCGACAGTTTCACAGACAGATCCTTACTTTTGCAAGTGTATCCTCCCTGTGGACCAAGGCCTTGCTCATATGAATTAGTGGCCTCCAAGTGGGAGGAATCTATACCCTGCAATCTATGCCTGCTGACGAGCTGCATGCGAGAGGAAACAAGTCTAGACACTGGTGGCCTCAGTCCCTGTGTTATTGTTACAATGGGGGAGGTGACACGATGGATGGAAAGATGCCAACAGACAGAAGACATGCTGTTTCTTCAATGGCAAAGATGATGAGAACTTATAGAGATGCTTACCTAAAACTGGACACAACAGAGAGAGCTCCCAGATGGGGTCTGGAGCTTCCCAGCCCTGCAATCCCTCATCCCTGCCTCTCCTGCCCCCACCCACGAAGACGTGCTGCTGCTGCTGCCATCTGCGTGGCCTGGAGATTTTATGAGACACAAGAAGCCTGCCTTTGCCAGACAGACTCAGGTTTCTTCTCTGTTTTGGCACAGCTTCTCCATGTGCACATTTTGGTGACTCTGGCCAAATGCCTGCCTGCTCAGCTGGTGCAAAAAAAGATACGAAGCAATGCCAGCACATCCCTGTGAGATGGGTGAATTGAAGGTCAGCTTCTCAAACAGGACATGCCTCCGTGGGTCCTCTCTCCTGGTCTGAAGTGGCTCCGGGGCCCTCCTGCGTCAGTGTTCATGTGGGTGGAAGATTTCCCCTGAAAAATCTGCTCTTAGATGATCAGACCTTCCATGGGGAAGAGCTAGAAGAAGGTGGGGGAGGGGGCCGGATGTGGCCCCTCAGTTAATGCATCCTTCTGCATAGATTATAAGTTAGGGCAGGAATTTTATTTTCTGTATGGGCAGAGATAGATACAGGATAAACGGAAGAGGAAAGCAAGGGAGAGAGAGAAAGATCTCCGTTGTTCTGAATATCCTTCCCGAAACCAACTGCCTCAAGAAGCTGCTGACTCTGCACCCCTGGGAGGAACACCTGTTTCCAGTGGCAGCAGCCATCTGGTCCCAGGAGGACTGACCCACCTCTGTCCTGCGGGCTTTCTTCTTTTGGAGGCCAGTTTGCGTTGTCGTTAGTCAGACCCTGCAGGCACTGTTTATTTCACATAATTCCTTTAACTCTTCCTTTAGTTTCTCCACCCAGAGGCTGTGGCCTCTGCCTCCATCACCTGGACCAGTGCAAAAGCATCAGACGTTGTGTTCCCATCTCAACTCAAAAGGTTATTTAAGCCTCATGCCTAGATTTTGGGAAGATGCTTACCAGCTTGGAAGGCAGTGAAGGGCAGTGTCAGAGTTGACCTTGGGTTTTGCAGTGAGTTCTTAGATGCAATGGTATTAGGACAATTTTTTAAGGAAAAAAACTGCTGCATTGAATTTCATTGAAATTGAAGACTTTTGGTCTTTCAAAAATACCGTTAAAAGAATGAAGAGATATGTCACAGACTGGAGAAAATATATCTGATAGTGAACCTGTGTCCAGAATAGACATTTGATCAAAGAAGAGGTGTGGATGGCAAATAAGCACATGAAGAGATGCTCGACATTATTTGTTGTTAAGGAAATTCAAATTAAAACCTCGGTGAGATGCCCTGCATACCTATTCAAGTGGCTAAAGTAATAAAAGTTTGACCACACCAAGTACTGATGAGAAACTGATTGTCATGCCCAGCTGGTGGGGATGGACATGATGCAGACCCTTCGGAAAATAGTTTGGTAGTTTCTTCAAAAGTTAGACATACACCCACTATTAAAAAATAATTAGTGACTGAGGGGGAAAAAAACCCCCACACACATTCATTGGGAAGGGGAAGTTCCTGAAGAGAGGAGAGATTTAGCAGATAAATGGAAGTTTATTTTCTCCTGATTCTGGAGGCTGGAAATATGAGATGGAGGTGTCCTTGGGGTTGGCTTCTTCTGAGGTCTCTCTCCTTGGCTTGTAGATAGACACCTTCTCCTTGAGTCCTCAAGTGGTCTGGCCTCTACGTGGGTCTGTGTCCTAATCTCCTCTTCTTATAAAGACACCAGTCATATTGGATTACGATCCACTCCAGTGACCTCATTTTAACTTAATTACTTTAAAGTTTCTTTAAAGATTCTACTGCCAAATACAGTCTCATCTGAGGTACTATGGTCTTTCCTGGTAGCTCAGCTGGTAAAGAATCTGCCTGCAATGCAGGAGACCCTGGTTCGATTCCTGGTTTGGGAAAATCCCCTGGAGAAGGGGTAGGCTACCCACTCCAGTATTCTTGGACTTCCCTGCTGGCTCAGCTGGTTAAGAACCTGCCTGCAATGCAGGAGACCTGGGTTCAATCCCTGGGTTGGGAAGACCCCCTGGAGAAGGGAACAGCTACCCATTCCAGTGTTCTGGCCTGGAGAATTCCATGGACTGCATGGGGTTGCAAAGAGTTTCTTCTGAGGTCTCTCTCCTTGGCTTGTAGATGGCCATCTTCTCCTTGTGTCCACACGTGGTCTGGCCTGTATGTTTGTTTCTGTCCTAATCTCCTCTTCTTATAAAGACACCAGTCATATTGGATTAGGATCCATTCCAGGGACCTTATTTTAAGTTAATTACCACTTTAAAGATTCCATTGCCAAATACAGTCTCCTCTAAGGTACTAGGGGTTGAACTTCAACATATGAATTTGGGGGGGTGGGGACACGATTCAGCCCATAACTTGGTGTAGATGATAAAGCAACAGCATCTTGCATGGCAAGAAAACGAACCTTAAAACCAAGCAGATAGGGAGCCCGCTTCTTTGCTCCTTCTTAGTTGTGGAGTATCTGCTGAGTCATTTATGTTACTCATGGACTCTCCAGTTCCCTCATCTGAGAGCGGCAGGTACTGTCGAGCGCCTGCTAGGCAGCTGCCTTATGGGAAAATAGGACAGGAGAGCCCTGTAATTAACGAGGAGTGCCAACCCTGGGAACATCCACCATCAGACTTCTGCTTAGCGAGAAGCGCACCCGTGATGACTGGTTCCATTTGCTGGTGAATTCTGCGCCTTGCTTCCTGGAGCATCCTATGTAATGTGGCAACACATGCATCTGCAGTGTTGCCGTGAGGATAAAGGACAGAAAGGAAAAATGCTTGGCACATAATAGATGCCTGGTCAAAGGCAGTGTTTCCTATCATCACTGAGATAGTCAGCCTTTGGACCTTTCGGGAAAGCATCCCTGGTTTTCGAGAGCCCTGCTAATCCCTAAAACGGAACATTTCAATGCTGCTTCCAAATGTCCTTGTGACAGGCAGGATGGTTATTTTTCTTCCCTAACTAGTAGCAGGTGTTTGGCTGTGTCCATTAAAAGCCATTCTGTACTCCCCTGACAAACGAGTTTTTTATTTAGTGGTCGAGGATCAATAATGTGGTATCTCACGTGTACTATTAAAATGGAAAATGTCTGCTGGGCTGACAATCGTATTATCGATATGTACTGAGCAATAAATTATGTGAAACAAAATGGAGCAACCAGCCTTACAAAAGCCTTATCTGGGGCCCGGCTGGCTTTGTTACAGTCGCGGCTGTGGCTTCCAAGGGCTGCATTTGGAAAAGTGCTCGATGCTGCCCGGGGAGCTTTCCATCTGAAGTGCTTGCTGGCTGTCTTGTCTCTTTGACACGAGTCAAGACCTGCTTGGAATAAGCTCTTTTCCTCCCCTTCTCAATTCAGCCCCAAATGAGTATTTTCTCATCCGTCTGCAGCATCTGTCCCAACCATGGACCCTTTGGCGAGGCTCTCCCCTTATCTCGTGTCCTGTGCCTGGTAAGATGGCGTTTGGTCTCCCAGCTCTGTTCATATTAGGCATCCTGGACTCTATTCTTTGTTCTTGCCTTCACTTCTCACCCCCACTTCGACCTGGTGCTCATCTAACTCCTAACCTACAGGTTTCATCTGCTATTTCTGCCCCCTGATGATTGATACCATTTTCCCAGGTTCTCACTTGGACCAGTTTGTGTTCATTTCTGGTCTGTCGATGGCTGAGCTCTTTGAGTTATCAGC
The DNA here is from genome assembly GCF_000754665.1 of Bison bison bison. Lineage (NCBI taxonomy): Eukaryota > Metazoa > Chordata > Mammalia > Artiodactyla > Bovidae > Bison > Bison bison. The sequence continues at coordinate 3,403,409 of NW_011494912.1, read as the reverse complement.
CTGTGCCCATCCATGTCAGTCTTCCCCAGAGTGGGAATCGAGACATCTCAGCCATCAGACATCTCAACCAACTCCCTTTCCGGGATTTCTTTTCAATCATTATTATTCACCATTATGGGCTTCCCAGGTGGCGCACTGGGTAAAGGATCTGCTTGCAATGCAAGAGATGCAGGCAGACGTGGGTTCGATCCCTGGGTCAGGAAGATCCCCTGGAAGAGGGCATGGCAACCCACTCCAGTATTCTTGCCTAAGAAATTCCATGGACAGAGGAGCCTGGAGGGCTACAGTCCATGGATTTGCAAAGAGTCGGACATGACTGAGCAACCGAACGTGCATGCAGGCATTTATCATTTTTATCCATAGATTCTAGCCCTTGGATGCCATCAGTCTTGGGTGTTGAGTATCACGTGTGCTGAGACCTCAATTTCTCAGAAGGAAATGAAGAGGAAGAAGCTTGGGGATCAGGCAGGTTAGAGACTGGGAAACTGACTTGCATGTGGAGCTTCAGAGGAAGTGGGCAGAAGTCTGAGGCACAATGCCTATAAGACTTGGTTGATACAATGTGGGGGAGAAGTTGACAGCTGAAGTAGAATGTTACAACCCAGCTTCCTTAATGGGGACTCAGGATGAAAACCCTCTCAGTAGGAGGGACTGGACATAACACAGGAATCCCAGGCATCCCTTTAAGCTCAGATGTGCTCCTCCAGCCAACCACTTCCAGTCCACCTTGGCACTCAGAATGAAGTCTATTACTGCATTTGGAATGAGTCCTAGAGGAATGAGTCTCCATCAGGAAAGTCAGTATATTGAGAACTGTGGCCAGGTTAAAGAGAACATCTGAGAGAGGAGAACTACTTGAAAGTGTATGTTAAATATTACAATATAATTTTATGATTGGAAACAAAATGCTGGTGACATACTTAATAGAGACTGTAGATAGTAAAGTCCTTCCAAAACATCTTGGATGGGGATACAGGAAGAGCAAGATTCTTGAGGAAGAGACAGCCACTCTCTCCAGGAGTTGTAAGAGTGTCTTAGAGGGAAGATCACAGGTGTGAATTCTGTGATTACTCAGAAAGGGCTGGACTTACCCTGTGAGTGCTAGTGGACTCCCTCCATAGCCAATATTTTATGATTCCTTTGAATCTATTTTTTTTAAATTTTATTTTATTTTTAAACTTTACAATATTGTATTGGTTTTGCCAAACATCGAAATGAATCTGCCACAGGTGTACACGTGTTCCCCATCCTGAACCCTCCTCCCTCCTCCCTCCCTATACCATCCCTCTGGGTCATCCCAGTGCACCAGCCCCAAGCATCCAGTATCGTGCATCGAACCTGGACTGGTGACTCATTCCATATATTATATTATACGTATTTCAATGCCATTCTCCCAAACCATCCCACCCTCTCCCTCTCCCACAGAGTCCAAAAGACTGTTCTATACATCAGTGTCTCTTTTGCTGTCTCGTATACAGGGTTATTGTTACCATCTTTCTAAATTCCATATATATGTGTTAGTATACTGTTTTGGTGTTTTTCTTTCTGGCTTACTTCACTCTGCATAATAGGCTCCAGTTTCATCCACCTCATTAGAACTGATTCAAATGTATTCTTTTTAATGGCTGAGTAATACTCCATTGTGTATATGTACCACAGCTTTCTTATCCATTCATCTGCTGATGGGCATCTAGGTTGCTTCCATGTCCTGGCTATTATGAACAGTGCTGCGATGAACATTGGGGTACACGTGTCTCTTTCAATTCTGGTTTCCTCAGTGTGTATGCCCAGCAGTAGGATTGCTGGATCATAAGGCAGTTCTATTTCCAGTTTTTAAAGGAATCTCCACACTGTTCTCCATAGTGGCTGTACTAGTTTGCATTCCCACCAACAGTGTAAGAGGGTTCCCTTTTCTCCACACCCTCTCCAGCATTTATTGCTTGTAGACTTTTGGATTGCAGCCATTCTGACTGGCGTGAAATTTGAATCTAAACCTCTGAATTGGCAAAAGGGAAATGGAGGCCCAGAATAAAGCTCACATTCCCAGCTTCCCTTTGTAGGTGGGTTGGCCATGTGACTAGGCTCTGGCCAGTGGGGTGTAAGCGGAGGTGCTGCATGGCAAAGTCCGGGAACCTGCTCTAAGAGAAGCTGGTGTTAGCTCTTGCCTCCTTCTTTCCTTCATCTTGCTGTTTGGCACAATGTCAGGCAATCTTGGACTTTTAGGTCAAGAACCAAGTCCTAAGGATGGCTGAGTGTTGAACTAGGTGGATCCAGGGCCTTGGGGACTTTGTGTAGCCTAGCTGAGCCTATAAATAGTTTTACACCTTGGACAGATATACATGAGTAATCACAACTACTATCATTTTAAAGCCACTGTCATTTGGGGGTTTTCTGTGACTCAGAGGTGAGCCTAATTCTATCTAATAAAGGATTAAAATTGGTTTGAGAAGCTTTAGCCTAACAATGTGCCATTGGACTTTTCACCTGGTCTAACATTGTTGCTGATTCTTCTCAATGATAGCTCTGAGGAAAGAAGGAGTTTATATCAGATTTTCGGGCCTAAAGTTGGGATTCTTGCTAATTTGGTAGGTAGTCTCTGAAGATGACCATCATCAATTCTTTCCCTCCCTGTAAGTAAGTGGTGATTCTGACATCAAGAGCTGGAGTCTAGGAACTTCTCTGGGGGTCCAGTGGTTAGGATTCCACACTTGCACTGCAGGGGGCACAGGTTCAATCCCTTGTTGGGGAACTAAGATTTCACATGTCATGTGGTCAAAAAAAAAGAAGAGCTGGAGCCTGATTTTCCTCCTCTTGAATCTGGGCTGACCTCAGTGACTCATTTGATCAATAGAATGTATTGAAGTGATGTTCTGTGGTTTTGAACACTAGGTCATCAGGTGCCTTGTGGCTTCTACCTGGGTCTTTTGGAACACTCATCCTTGGGATGTTCTTTTCTCTGAGAACTCAGCTGCCAGGCTGTGCTAAGGCCCAGGTAAATGACCAGACCACATGTAAGTACCTTGATTAATAGCCCCAACTAAACTCCTAAGCGACAGCCATGCCAGTGAATGAGCCGCCTTAGACACTGGACTTTGGTGAGCTTTCAGATGACTGCACTCTCAGCTGCCATCCACACGAGACACCTGATCGATCCTGGTGCGTGTCCCTGTAGAACCATGAGCAACAATGATAAGTTCCTATCTGAAGTTACTAGGTTTTTTGATGTTTTAATGGCATGGCAATAGATGACCATAGCAACCAATACGATCACAGAAGATAAGTTTAGATTACAAATCATCTCTGTTAAGTAGGTAAAAAAAAGAACAAGAGGAAATTTAAGAAGTAAAGGTTATGTCTTGAATACTGGTTCACTTGCTGCAGTGGCCAACAGTAAAATCCTGATTGACTGGAGTAGCTGATGTCACGCATGACATCAGTGGGATGTGGCTGCTGGTGGACTTAGTTCTGAAATGCTTGGATGCTGGATGTGATGGACTTTGTTCTGAAATGCTTGACCCCATCTCTCTTTGCACCAGGGTCCTTCTTCTTAGCTTTAAAATTAGGCTGCCTTGACGAAACACCTTTTTCAGGTCTCCTCTCCTGGTTTGCTGGGCCCCCATTTTGTGGTATAACTCAACCTGGAGAGACAGGATATGTACTCTATTTTTTCCCAGCCAAAAATTAATGAGTAACTAATGTCTGTTGAACTGCTTGTCTCAGAAAGCTAACCCCCAGATATGCACTTCTTGGGTAATACACCCCTATAGACAGAAACTTTTGCACCAGGCCATTGATGTGCAGAGAATCTTAGTCAAATAGATAGGGAGGCTCTGCTAACCCAATCCACATTCTGGAGGGTACAGCAACCAGAAGAATCTGCAAGATTCTGAAAGAAATCCAATGCCAATAGGAATCATTCCAGTAAGGTGTCACCAGTATTCTCTGAGATTCATTACCCATAGCAGCCTTACTTATTTCTCTCCCTGCTTCTGCCCCTTCCTACCTCTACCACCTTCAATAACAAGGGATTCTGCTTCAAAATTGGGCTTAATGTCTCCTATTCATTCCCTAAGTGTTGAAAGCGATAATTGGGAAGTAATTGCATTACTGCGCAGTTTGTAGTTAACCTTCTATTTTGGCTCTTAACATGCGTATCTTTGCTCCAGGAGTACATTAAGGGTAATTATAGGCAATTCCCTGCCAGAACCAGAAAAGGGGTTTGCAATGAGCACAAGAACCCATCACAAAGGGAGAGTTAATATACCTATGCTTGAAGCATATCCAAGAAGGTAGATGAATTAAGGTCAGCTTGACAAAAACTTTGGCCAGGCAGACCTGGGAAAATGAGTGTCAGATAAAAGTCCTTTCTTAGGCATTACTTGGAGACAGAAATGGCAGCCCACTCCAGTATTCTTGCCTGGAGAATCCTATGGAAAATCCTATGGACAGAGGAGCCTGGTGGGCTGCAGTCCATGGGGTCACAAAGAGTCAGACATAACTGAGTGACTAAACAGCAGGTATTTCTGCCTCCTAGCATAGCTCAGAAAAATTGTTCTACACTTGTTTATTCAGCCAAAAGCTTGAGTTCCTTCTTTCTGCTGGGTTTTGAGTAGTGGTGGGGGAGCTACTCAAGTATTGAGAAGCTCCAATACTTTGGCCACCTGCTGCGAAGAGCTGACTCATTGGAAAAGACTCTGATGCTGGGAAAGATTGAAGGCAAAAGGAGAAGAGGGTGGCAAAGGATGAGATGGTTAGATAGCATCACTGACTCAATGAACATGACTTTGAGCAAATTCCAGGAGATAGTGAACGACAGGAGCCTGGTGTGCTGCAGTCCATGGAATTGCAAAGAGTTGGACACAACTTAGTGACTGACAACAACAATAAATGTTTAGAAGGCTTTCTGAGGCTTGGCATGGACTGAAATTTGTCCAGGCACTGCCAAGATAGGGACTTCCCTCGTGGTCCAGTGGCTAAGACTCTGTGTTCCTAATGCAGGGGACCCAGGTTTGATCCCTGGTTAAGGGACTAGATCCCACATGCTGAAACGAGGATTGAAGATCCTACATGCTGCAATTAAGACCTATTGCAGCCAAATAAGTAGATAAAAGACACTGTCAAGATAGGTCTTTGGGTTCAGATGTGATGTGCTTTAACCTTCAGTAGCATTTAAAGAAATAAAATTCTCCTCTCCAAGGTGTTTAGAACAAGTCAGTAATCTTCTGTAATTCCGCACAAACCCCTAGAAAAATGAACATTGATGTGCAATACGATTTCCTTCCACTGCCAATGCAAAATAACTGAGGAAATCTTGAGTATGCAAGCTAAATCCAAATATTGGAGCTGCAGCGGGCTTCCAGTTACCAGTCCCAGCTCAGCCTTAATTTGCTTAGGATCTCAGGTCAGATTGCTTGACTGCTCTGTGCCTCAGTTTCTTCACTTGTATCATAAGTGAGCTGTACCTGGTCACTTCTGTCACTAGCGTTTTTTGATCTGATGAGTTCATCCTGCTTAATATTAGGGCAACACATCTTAAAAGAATGCTATTCAGATTTTGTTGAGACACTTGTCTTACTGTTCTGTCTACCTGTGACTATTCAAAAAAGAATCTGGCAACTGTTAATTTTCTGACTGTCCAGACATGAATGAAGAATGGATATTTCTTTACAGACCAACAAGATTCACTTGTGTTGCTTTCTATTACCATCATGGCTCAAGCTGAGAGGGCTTTCCTT
>NW_011494912.1:3390509-3397574 GCF_000754665.1 Bison bison bison | reverse complement strand
AAGGAAAGCTTGGCGAGCAGGGCAGATTTTTGAGTGTTGAGTTTCATTGACTGTACGGTTTTCTTTGTAGAAACAGCCCTGGTAGTTGCTGAAGGATTTCAGACAATATTGATGAGGATTAATCATCCTGTAAATAGGTGTTTAAAATAAATAAAAGGCTAAAAACAAGGATTAGGGAGAAACTACAGTGGGTTAATAAATTAGGTGTTCAACTGTAAGTCCCTGTTAGATTATTTTGGCAATTAGCGGGAAACATTTTGTCACAAACAAAATAAATCTGCAATCAGAAAATAATTTGCAATCAGCTTTGCAAGTAAAATAGCGTACTTTCCCGTCAGTCGAAGGTGTTGCGAGAATTAAATGATCGAGTCAAGAGTGATGCTTTCAGAAGGTAAATGGTTAGAAGCGATTATGCTGGTAATTAGTCAACTCTGAAGCATCAACTGGGGAGGCATTTCACAGGAAAACGTTTGCTTTGAAGAAATTGTCCAACTGCACGAGGACTGGAAATACCTCGATGTGGGGGAGGTTCATGGTCCCTTCCTGGAAATCCGTGATTGTGCTTCTATAAAATGCTCCACACAGTCACAGAAGCAGCTGTCACCCTCATTATGGACACAGCCACACCACACAAATGGCTCTCAGTGGACCAGTAACGAGCTCCTCAAATATTTCTAAGTATCAAAGTCTTTGTGCACGTTGAGATTTCTTTGGAGACCAAGATGAGGGGTGAAAGTGGCTTCTACAGATATCAGTCATTCAAGCAATTGGAGGTCCACCTAGGAGAGACCATTAATAGGCAAGTTATCAATATGTTGCCTAATTTTTATGGTTGACTGTAAAGCCTCAATTTAGTCTTAATGAACAAATTTCAAGCAGTGACTTTCCCTCTTTACTCTGGCAGTAAAATGGAAAAGTACAAATTGAGGACAAATAGACTCTCAGTGTACTCACAGGGACTGCAAATCTTTCCACAAAGAGAAAGACTGTCCAGATTTGCAGAATTTACTAAAGGCAGGAAGATTCTACTGTGAGTTCTCAGCTGGTTGCTATTCATGCATTATCCAGCATTTTCCAGCCTAATTTTTCTCTTAAATATTTATAAAACCTGCCCAGGCTGCAAAGATCCAAGAAATAAAATAGAATTATCTTAATAAAGAAAAGGTTGGGATGTGTCATTCTGATTTAGAAAGCCCATTTCATGGTGTGTGTTGGAACAAGAAATAATTAATTTGAAAAGTCCTTGATCTCTCACTGCATTAATGATATTATAGTATTAAATATAATAGTATTTCACCTTCATTATCCTTGTGTTCTTTCCGAGCCCTTGTCCTCATGGTAAGAACTGTGTCCGTGACTGGAGATGATTAAAGTATAAAAGATTAAAACTGAAAGGGGTAATTTTGTGAAGCTGACTATTTACTCTGGATCTTAGCCACTTCTGAACTCAGATATCTCTTTGTCTCTCTCTCTCCGCCTTTTCGTTTTGAAAGAGTTGGGCTAATTCATTTTCATTATTCAACAGCTTGCTTGCTTTCTTCTGAGTTTTCATGTTCTACCCAGAGTCAGATAAAGTGGTGTTGTGAAATGAAGGTTTACTTCTCCCCCGGATTCATATGTTGAAATCCTCAGTGTGATGGTATTTGGAGGCGGGGCCTTTGAGGGTGATTAGATCATGAGGGTGGAGCTCTCATGAATGGGACTATTGCCCTTATGGAAGGGGTCCCAGAGATCTCAGTCTACTGTGTGAGGGCAAAAGAAGTTGGCAGTCTGTAGCCCAGAAGAGAGATCTCACCAGAACATGGCTGTGCTGGCATCCTGATCTTGGTCTTCCAGCCGCTAGAAATATGAGAAATAGCTTTCTGTTATTGATAAGCCACCCAGTCCATGGCACTTTGTCATGGCCGCCTGACCTAAGCCAGTGGATTGGTCAGTTGCTGGTGGGCTGTATTTCTTTACCTGCCCAATTTGTTGAAATACAAGAGGATGGGACAGACCAGTGCCAACTGGAGAAGCCCAGACCACTGTGGACTTGACCTATGATCATGGAAGGGGGCAGATGTTGACGTCCCTGAACAACTTAGTGTGTTCCGTGAATCTGCGGATAAACTCTGTCTCCTTTGCTGTGGGATCATTCTTCCAGAAATTACTAAGACCCTCTAATCGCTCTCTGGCTCTCTTTCATGATAGGAGACACCCCTATAACCACTTAGGAACACTGCTCCAGACATCTGGCCACTTTCTGGGCCCTTCCTTTCCACCCCTCACACTCTGTTCTTGGACTGGACCTCCTCACTGTTCCCTGGGGTTGCCATGAGTTCGGTTCCAGACCACCATAATAAATCGAATATCCCAATAAAGCAAATTTATACTATATTGTAGTCCATTAAGTGTGCAATAGCATTATGTCTAAAAAACCAATGTAATACCCTAATTAGAAAATGCTTTACTGCTAAAAAATGCTAACTACCATCTAAGCCTCCAATGATCTGTAATCTTTTTGCGGATGATAGCATCAGAGATCACTGATCACAGATCACTGTAATAAAGATAATAATCAAAGGAATTTGAAACATTTCAAGAATTATGAAAATGACACAAAAAGACATGAAGTGAGCAAGTGCCACTGGAAAATGTTGTGGATAGACCAGCCTGATGTTCGGTTGCCACAACCTTCAATTTGTCAAAAAACAAAACAAACCATGTCTGCAGCATGGGATAAAAAGAGATCCATTCACCTGTCCCTTTGTCAGAGACCACCCTGGGACATTTGCTTATATTGTTTTACTTTGTCTTTATAATCATCTTGTCAAATAGATCTTATCTCCTTTTTAGAGGGAAACAACCACAATTCAGAGAAGCAAAGAAATTTTTCCATGGCTACTTATTGATCACTGGCAGAACCAGGATTCAAACTGAAGTCTGTCTCACTCTGAAACCCGGGCCTTTAGCCTCTGAATATTGCCTGACTTGGCTGTGTCAGGTCCTAGCTGCGCATGCGGGATCTTCATTGTGTCACGCCGAATCCTTCTCTGCAGTGCAGAACTCTCTAGTTGCGGCACGTGGACTCAGCAGCTTTCGGCGCGTGGGCTTAGTTGCCCTGCAGCACGTGGAATCCTAGTTCCCCAACCAAGGATTGAACCTGAGTCCCCTGCACTGCAAGGCGGATTCTTAACCACTGGACCACCTGAAACGAGGCTTAGCAGCATGTTCAGCAAAAGGGCCAGAAAGTGACTATTCTGGGCTTGACAGGCCATACAGTCTCTAGAGTAACTACTCAGCTTGGCCAGTGCAGCACAGAAGCCTCCTTAGACAATATGTAAACAACAGGCCCGGATGTATTCTAATAAAATGTTATTGATGAAAACAGGCAGTGGGCTGGTGTCACAGGCTGTAGTTTTGATGACCTCTGCTCTATAATATTCTCCTTTTATGGGGTTTGGCCTGTTCCATGCAGGGGATGCTAGACAGAAAGGTGTGTAGGAAGGCCTGAATGTGTGGGAGGGCATGATGTATTCAAGAGACGGAAAATAATTTGATGAGATGGGAGCAGATGGTGCTAATCAGAGGTGTGGGAATTGAGGAAGTGGGAAATACTGAAAATGGAATTGAGGTCCAGGTCGTATTTACGTGACTTGTTGAGCAAATCTCTACTGTGTCTTGGGCCCTTTACTGGGTTCCGGGAGTCCCAAGTAGAGAGGACAAGGACCAGACCTTGTCTTTGAAACAGATGACAGTTTGGAAGGGCGAGAGAGATGTGAAGAAACATGATGTAACAGGAGGAACGGGCAGAGTGGGAACACTGAGATCCCCAGTCCTAAATGGGACCTTCAGTGGATGTCCCATGTGGAGCCTGTATCATCAGTGGTCCTGCCAAAGATCACAGTGGTCCCACCTCTGGGATCTTATGCCTGGTGATCTGAGGTGGAGCTGATGTAACAATAATGGAAATATAGTGACAATAAATGTAATGTGTTGAATCATCCTGAAGCCATTCCCCAGCCTCCCTAGTCCCCCACCAGTCAATGGAAAAATTGTCTTCCATGAAACCGCTCCCTGGTGCCAAAAAGGTTGGGGACTGCTAAGTATAGCACCAGGGATCGTTGGTGGAGCAGAAACTCAGAATCAATGAAATAGAAACATCCCAGTATCTTGCTTAAGAATTTCCTAAATGTGGACACGGGTTTTGGAGACTGAAGCTGGTATGCCTGTTGGAAAGAGTTAATGCATTCCATTTGGAAGGGGGTAAAAAAAAACAACCATGTGTTGACAAAGAATTTGTTCTCTTCTCTGGGTGGCAGCCACAGGATTCCTCGCCAATTAGTAGCATCTGGTCCTCATAGAAGACTCGTCCCTGGATGAGCTGGCAGGTACCTCTGGATGCGACACTCTGAAGTTTCTGATGGGCCATCTGTGATGTCGTTCCTTCCCAGATACCTCAGTCCTCTCCCGTCCCCTCCCTCCCACCAGGCTGCCTTTCATTTGAAATATTTTTAAACACGTAGCACTGAGAGCAGGACTAGCTCTAGCTTATTTTAGAGGCTAGCGTGAGATGCCGAGTTGGTTTTTTCCAAATTTACTCAAAGGAAACAGTATGGAGCACTTACCCTAGGTTAGGTCCTATATTCAACATTTTACTGAAAAAAAATTTTTTTTTTCTATAAGAATCATCTAAGTCTCAAAACAACTGTGGGTGCCTTGTTATAAGGACCATTACTATTCCAATTCATAAATGGGTGTGCGTGTGTGTGCATGCTCAGTCGTGTCTGACTCTTTGCGACCCCATGGGCCGTAGCCTGCCAGGCTCCTCTGTCCATGGGATTCTCCATGCAAGAAATACCAGAGTGGGTTGCCATCTCCTTCTCCCAGGGGATCTTCCTGACCCAGGGATGGAACCCGTGTTTCCTGTGTCTCCTGCATTGGTGGGCAGATTCTTCACCACTTTTGCCACCTGGGAAGCAATCATTAAGGTTACTTCCCTTGATGGATGTCACACTGTCTCTGAGTGCTAAACCCAGGATTCTGACCTAGGATTGTCCGACTCTGACATCTTGCAGGATCTAACATTCACGTCAGAAGTGTTCGAGTCGTAATGTTTCAGAGAGCAGAAAATTTACTTTTCTCCTTCTGGGTAAAATTAGGTCCCCATTATTCTGGGGAATCCCTTCCTGATAAACATTTTCACAATATCCATAGCAATAATATTTACATTTGTCAATTGCTTCCATTTTTAAGATGCTCTTGCCTATATGATAGCACATTAAGGGGCTGTGTTTTGCTCAAGGATCTCTGAATCTAGTCTTTCACAGACTTACACTCTAGTTTCCTTCTTTATGCAGGGTAGAGCTGTCTCCTGGACTCTTGTACCCTCGTTGTTCTCAAATAGGCTGGCCCTCCACTTCTCTTCCATTTAAACCCAATTAACCAGCCTGTTTTCCAAATGGACTCTGCTGGGAGGAGGAGGAAGGGCAAGAGGCTCAGCTTGCAATTCAGAAGCATCATCTTCATTCATTGGCAAAGAAAAGCCTGGGGTCTTAATGGAAAATAAAGAATTCTACAGATGAATCCTTCAGTTTCCTGTCAAAGGCCCAGATTGAGAAATTCAGAGTTACTCAGCTTGTGGTCTTTTATTTTAAGTAACAGTGGGATAAAACAGGCCACGGTGGCAGCCGAGGACTCCATTTAGCTTCCTAAATGGATGCTACATCTGGCTACTTCACCCCTTTCAATTTCAAATGCAATTTGTCTTGAAGCCTCCAATTTAAATCACATAGATCTTCTCTAAGAGAAATAATAGGCTTCCCATGGAAAGGCTTGTGTGTGTGTGGTGGTGGTGGTGGTGGTGGCAATGGATTGGGGATGATGAGAAGAGGTGCATTCCAACTGATGACTGAATTGAAAGCTCTTTCATTTTTACTGGGGATTTGCATTTGATGAAATGTTGAGCATATCTGCTGGGCCTGGCCTGCATTGATTTCAGACACAGACAGAGACACGGGGAACCAGGGTCTCTGAACACTGGGCAGTCCTCAGCTGCCCTGTCTCCATCCGAACCTGAAGCCCCATCCCAGGACCCGTGTGTCTCCTAGGCCATGACCTTCACTTCCTAACTGGTTCCTGCGTCCAAATTCACCTTCTCTACCCATTTCCAAGCATCTTCAACAGCATTTTCCCAACCCACAAATCATCTTTGCTTACTCCCCTGCTCAGAAACCAGCATGGGATACCCTTTGCCACCAAATGCATTCAAGATTCTTTGGATTAATGTTTAACCCCCTTCAAAGTACCCCCACAACCAAAGTGCATCCTTTCCCCCACTCCCCGTGGGTTCCTCACTCTTCCAGGATGTGGTTCTCATGCTCCCCAACGTGCTCTTTGCTCTTTCACCGCTTACTTTTGTTCACTGTGTTCCCACCACTGGACCTGTTTCATTCCTCCCAAGCCACTTATGCTTAATAGAAATAATGTTCTGTGTCTAGAATGGAAAAGCACAGCCTTGTTAAGGATTGGAAGGATTCTTTGAAGTTGGGAGATTTTCTGGAAATGCTATTTTCTCACTTCTAAGTCTCCTGAAATTTTCTGCCCAAACATTGCTTCCCCTGGAAATTTCCAACCCTCCTGGCAAGTTATAGGTGCTCGATAAATGTGCAATGAGTTAAAACATGAATAAATGTGGAGAATTGGAAGGAATATGGTCTTTTTGTTTTGTTTTGTCCACGGCTATAGAGTCATGAAATTAAAAGACGCTTACTCCCTGAAAGGAAAGTTATGACCAACCTAGATAGCATATTCAAAAGCAGAGACATTACTTTGCCAACAAAGGTTCGTCTAGTCAAGGCTATGGTTTTTCCTGTGGTCATGTATGGATGTGAGAGTTGGACTGTGAAGAAGGCTGAGCATAGAAGAATTGATGCTTTTGAACTGTGGTGTTGGAGAAGACTCTTGAGAGTCCCTTGGACTGCAAGGAGATCCAACCAGTCCATTCTGAAGGAGATCAGCCCTGGGATTTCTTTGGAAGGAATGATGCTAAAGCTGAAACTCCAGTACTTTGGCCACCTCATGCGA
>NW_011494912.1:3389275-3390409 GCF_000754665.1 Bison bison bison | reverse complement strand
AAGGAATGATGCTAAAGCTGAAACTCCAGTACTTTGGCCACCTCATGCAAAGTGTTGACTCATTGGAAAAGACTGTGATGCTGGGAGGGATTGGGGGCAGGAGGAGAAGGGGACGCCAGAGGATGAGATGGCTGGATGGCATCACCGACTCAATGGACATGAGTCTGAGTGAACTCCAGGAGTTGGTGATGGACAGGGAGGCTTGGCGTGCTGCGATTCATGGGGTTGCAGAGTCAGACACGACTGAGCGACTGATCTGATCTGATCTGATCTGATAGAGTCACATCCTAGGATTTTTTTTTTTTTTCCTCAGAGCTAGAGATGAACTAGCCCAATCTCAGACGGAGAGAGAGGCTAAGTGACTTGGTGAAAGTTATGTGGCAAGTTAGAACCTAAAGTAGCTCTAGAACACAGCCTTCTTGAGTCCTAAGCTTTTTCTTTGCTGATATGATATATGGCCTTGTTACTGAACTCAGGTTGGGCTACTCTTGATTCAAGAATACAATACAAAGAGGCAAGTGCTAGGTAAAGGGAAAGATTGAGGAAGCTGGCAGTTCTGGGGAGAAGGTGGACTCACGTCCCCAAGAACCAACTTCCCTCTCCCAGAGTTTTGTTCAGAGATTATACAGGGAAAAGAGGAAGGGACTACATGCTGAGGAGAGGTTTGCATGGTGCATGAGGAGCTCATGGACATTCTTCTAATGAGTTGGTGGTGAGGTAACCAGGAGTCAACATCATCCATCTTCTGGTTCCAACCAGTCTGGGATCTGTGTGCTTGTGGGCAGCATACAGATAACTCCTTCCACCTGGTGAGGAATTTCAGTATCTGCAAATCAGCTCAAAGCTCCGAATATTATCTATAGTCCCTGAGGAGAAAATGAAGGTTCTTGACTTTTTCTAAAAAAAAAATAATTATTTTTTGGTTGCGCTGGGTCTTTGTTGCTGTGTCCAGGCTTTCTCTAGTTGTGGTGAGCGGAGTGCGGGGGGCTACTCTTCACTGTGGTTCGTGGGTTTCTTATTGTGGTGGCTTGTCTTGTTGCAGAGCACAGGCTCTAGGCACATGGGCTTCAGTAGTTGTGGCTCGCAGGGTCTAGGGCTCAGGTGCAGTAGTTGTGATGCACTGGCTTAGTTGCT
>NW_011494912.1:3386240-3389124 GCF_000754665.1 Bison bison bison | reverse complement strand
CTCCTGCATTGATAGGTGGACTCCTATCCACCATACCGCCAGGGAAGTCCTTGACTTTTTATTATTTATTTATTTTTTGCTAAACTATTGTTATTTTGTCTTGCTTGACTACTTTCCTTTGTTTCTGCATTTTCTCACTTCTCTGATTAAATTTGTTCCTTGGAACTTGGGGAAGGCCTAGGAAGCTAAAGCTTTTCAACAAACAAGAGGCAGCTGAAGGATGAAGGGTGGGGAATTTGTCCTAGAAGCCGCCATAGGGTCCTGCTCAGTTACAGCTTTTTTCATTACATTTGTTTTTCTCCTTGTCACAGCCATGGGGTCATTTCAGGTGGCAAAGAATGACTGGGTACATGCTAATTCCTCTCTCTCTCACCCCATGATCCTTCATAAGATATGACCTTAGCTAATGAGTTTGCTCATTCCACCAGACCCTGACTGTGACAATTATGGGTGGGACCTCAAAGTGAGAAAGACACAGTCTGGCCCCCAAAGGAGCTCCAGCCAGACTGGAGGCATGAAGGGAAAATAAGAGGAATACATAGCAGGAAGCAGCTGATTCTAGTGTGGGTGGAGGTCAGAGATTTGGAATGGTCCTCTCTGAGGAGGGGGCATCTGATTTGAATCTGGAAGGTAAACAGAACTTTTCGAGAGGAGGGAGGAGGTGAGGAGAATGAGCCCCATTGAGAGATGGTCACATGTTAAGGGCCAGTGGCATGAAAGGTCATGGAGTGTTCGAGGTAAAAGGAAGGAGGGCCACATGGCTGGGGGAGGGGGGCCTGGAAAGGGAAAGGAAAAGGGGGCCCAAGAGAGTCAGTGGGGCCAGCTGACCAAGGGCCACATGTGCTAAGCTAAGGAGATGGTGCTGTGTCCTGAGTCCATGGGGACAGTATTAGTCTGCTCAGGCTTCTGTAATGAAATTCTACAGACTGGATGGCCTAAACAGCAGAAGTTTATTTTCTTACAGTTCTAGAGTTCTAGAAGTTCAAGATCAAGTTGTTGGTAGGGTTGGTTTCCTCTGAGGCTTATATCCTTAGCTTGTAGATGGCCATCTTCTCCCTGTGTCATCACATCATCTTCCCTCTGTGTGTCTGGGTCTTAATCTCCTCTTCCTATAACGACACCTGTTCTATTGGATCAGGGCCCATCTAATGACCTACTTTTAACTTAATCACCCTTTAAAAGACTAGTATCTGCAAATACTGTTATATTCTGAGATACTGAGGGTCAAGCTTTTAACCAATGAATTGTGGGGGATGCACAACTCAGCCCATAACAGGGGATAAATGGAGGTTTTACAACAATTCATTTGGAACACTGAGCTCTCATTTTCTTGGCCTGTGATATGTTCTAAACAGCATTAATCCTTCTTCTGAAGGAGCCTCTAAATATAGATGCCATCTGCTGCCATGCAATATGTTATCACTGATCCCTTACTTAACAGTGGCATCCTTACAGGCAAGGAAGGGAGGCATGCCCTCCATGTGCGTCTCAGTCAGTGAGGAGCCAGAAAAAATCCTACCAGCAGGTTTGACTCTAGAGCCTCCAAGATGAAGGAGAGGTGCCAGGATTCCAAGATTCCGTGAGTCTCGAATAGTCGGCTCATTGACACCAAAAGAGGGGCTCCCCTCACCCTTTATCCAAGGGCCAAGCCTGAGCATGAAATGGTGATGGAAAATTTTGCTCATTAAAAGAAAATGTTTCTTCTTATGGAACAAAGTGGCACCTAGCAGCCCTGGTTGGTGACATCTCTGCATGGATTAAGGGGAACACGCATCATGCAGATGTGCTCGATGCCCTCCAGTGTGGTTTGCTCAGATGACATCCTTCTGGTCCTGCCCCTATCCCATCACCCTCACCACGCTGGCAGGTTTGCTCCTGGACTCTTGCTGTGAAGGACAATTTGGCCCTCCCATTAATTACTTTGAAAGTTCTAGATTTCAATTATGGAGTTAATTACTTTTTGCCATATTGCCCCCGTTAAAGACAGTTTCATTATTAAGTCAATTTGTTAGAATTGAAGAGCCTTGCCAAGATGGAAGAATTACTGTCCAAGGAGCCTCCTTCTTTCACTCTTGTATCTTCCTGCTTTGAGGGGACAGAATGGAAAGCTTTACTTTAGATTTTTTTTTTTTTTTGCATTCATGTAGCAAATATTTATTTTTTTAATTTTTTAAATTTAAATTTATTTATTTTAATTAGAGGCTAATTACTTTACAATATTGTATTGGTTTTGCCATATATCAACATGAATCTGCCATGGGTGTACACGTTTTCCCAATCCTGAACCCCCCTCCCACCTCCCTCCCCGTACCATCCCTCTGGGTCATCCCAGTGCACCAGCCCCAAGAATCCTGTATCCTGCATTGAACCTGGACTGGCGGTTCATTTCTTATATGATATTATACATGTTTCAATGCCATTCTCCCAAATCATCCCCTCCTATGTAGCAAATATTTATGAACCACTTACTTTGTGCTCAGTACTATGCGGGACTGTGGAGGGTGTAAAAGTAGATGCAAAGACATGTGACTCATGTCTTCAAGGGGGTCAAGGTCCAGCAGAGAAGAAATAATTTAGAGATAATTAAATTAAATTGCATACTTATTAAATAATTTGGATCATTTACGGAAGTACTGTAGGATGGGCATGCACAAAATATCATTGGAACACAGAAAAGGGAGGGGTGATTAGTTTGGGAAGACTTTGCAGAGGATATGAAATTTTATTTTATTTATTTTAAAATCATTTATTTATTTATCTTTGGTTGTGCTGGGTCTTCTTGCTGTGCAGGTTTTTCTCGAGTTGCGGCAAGCAGGGGCTGCTCTCTCGTTGCAGTGTTTTTCATTGCAGTGGCTTCTCTTGCTGCAGAGCAGGGGCTCTAGGG
>NW_011494912.1:3379218-3386140 GCF_000754665.1 Bison bison bison | reverse complement strand
TGCGGGCTCTAGGGTGTGGGCTTAGTAGTTGAGGTGTAAGGACTTAGCTGCTCCACAGCATGTGGAATCTTCCCAGACCAGGGATAGCACCTGTGTCTCTGCATTGGCAGGCGAATGCTTATCCACGGTGCCACCAGGGAAGTCCTGTGAAATTTTACATAGAGCTCGTAGAAGGCATACACGTTCACCAGAAAAGAGGGAAAGGTGTCAGTTTCCTAGGACTGGCATAACAAAATGCCCCAAACCGAATGGCTTAAATAACACAAATTAATTTTTTAGTAGCTCTGGAGGGTAGAAGTCAGAGATCAAGCATGTCCTCGAGGTTCTGCTCCCCCAGAAGGCTCCAGGGCAGAATGTGCCCCAGGCTTCTCTCCAAGCTTCTGGTAGTTCTTGGCTTGTGGAAAGCACCATTCTAATCTTCACATAGTATTCTTCCTATGTTTCCATTCTTCTCTGGGTCCAGATTTCCCCTTTTTATAAGGACAGCCGTCATGTTGGATAATAGTCCATCCTAATGATGTTATTTTAACTTGATTACTTCCATAATGATCCAGTTTCCAAATGCAGTCATGTTCCAATGTATGGCTTGGAGTTATGGCTTCAACATATGAATTTTTAGGGGACACAGTTGAACAAATAACAGTGTCCAAGGCTGCACAAAGGCATGGAGTTCTGAAAGGATCATTTTACTTGGGGGACAGAGATGTGATGTAGCTGGATCGCAGGAGACTTCAGGCTGGTCACATGTGAGATTTCTCGGAAGGAACATTCAAGGCTGTTAAGTGAGCCCTTGCATGCATTCTTAGTTGCTAATTTGTGTCCAACTCTTTGTGACCCCATGGACCGTAGCTGCCAGGCTTGTCTGTCCATGGGATTTCCGAGGCAAGAATACTGGAGTGGGTTGCCATTTCCTCCTCCAGGGGATCTTCCTGACCCAGGGATTGAACTTATGAATCTTGCATTGGCAGGTAGATTCTTTACCACTGAGCCACCAGGGAAGCTCCTAAGTGAGTCCTTATAATTTTGAAAACAGTTATTAGTTTAGTTCCCAATCTTTATTTGTATATTCACAGTTTTGCACAATACATAAATGCAGCCGTTCATATGCTTAAAAAGAGTCTTTCCTCCTTTTCTCACTCTTTGCAGGAGTATTAGTTCTTCCTAACCCCCCTTCTGTGTGCACCCCTATAACTCTCTCACGCTCCCATGTTATTAACCCATATATTGGTATTTATCTAATTCTATACAGATATTTTGGGGAAGGCAGTGGCACCCCACTCCAGTACTCTTGCCTGGAAAATCCCATGGATGGAGGAGCCTGGTAGGCTGCAGTCTATGGGGTCGCCAAGAGTCGGACATGACTGAGCGACTTCACTTTCACTTCTCACTTTCATGCATTGGAGAAGAAATGGCAACCCACTCCAGTATTCTTGCCTGGAGAATCCCAGGGACGGGGGAGCCTGGTGGGCTGCCGTTTATGGGGTCGCACAGAGTCGGACACGACTGAAGTGACTTAGCAGCAGCATACAGATATTCACACACACATATATATGGAAGTTTTTTCAGGTTACTGTTTGTTTAACAAATAATGTCTTTTTATAAATACTTTTCTGCATTAGTCTATAAGACCTTGTGGAAATCCTTCTAAATCATACATTTAAAAAAAATTAAAAATTTTTATTATTTTATTTAAAAAATCTTATTTTATTTTTAGCTGCACTGGGTCTTTATGCTGCTCACAAGCTCTCTCTAGTTGCGGTGAGTGGGGCCTACTCTTCATTGTGGTGCGCTGGCTTCTCATGGGAGTGGCTTCTGTTCTCACAGAGCTTGGTCTCTAGGGCATGCAGGCTTCAGCAGTTGTGGTGCATGGGCTTAGTTGCTCTGTGGCATGTGGGGTCTTCCTGGATCAGGGATCGAACGCGTGTCCCCTGCATTAGTGGGCAGATTCTTAACCCCTGGACCATCAGGGAAGCCCTAAATCATGCATTTTTAACTAGGTCAATATTGACCCCAAGGGGACAAAAATTGGTTCTTGGGGCATGCAAAAAAAATAAACTTATGTGTAGCAATGGTCTATGGCACTCTAAAGCTCAATTCTATTTGACAGCATAAACAGATGTGCATAGACTGTGGTATTAAAATTCATGGGGCAAGTAATCATGAGAAAAAACCTGGGAAACATTGCTCCAAAACATATGGTCTGACTCTTGTCTTCTCTTTTAAATGCACTCTACTCCAAACTGTGGTCCAGCTTTTTTTCCATTTGTGACTATTCATTCTATTTCCAGATTTTCCTCACAGGCTGAAGGTAACTGTTGCTTTTATTTCTGGGGCAAAGCTTCTCAGAGTGGGAGTATTGGTCACAGGATATCTGAGTTTTAATTTTGTGATAAATGTTCCCAGATTGCACTTCCCAAAGGTAGAAACATTTCTCCTCCAAGGAGACTCCTTTCCAGCTAGCAATAGATGCTGTAACTGTTCCCAGGGTTTTCCATACTGACAAGTGTAAAGTGATATCTCACTGAGACTTTAATTTGCCAGGGATGTGAGCGTCTTTGCATACATTTCTCAGCCACGTGGATTTGCTCTTATGCGAATTGTCTATGAAGGCATGGCTGATGCCATTTTTATTTGATCGTGTTTATCTTTTGTTCTAAATTCCCAAGAGTTCTATATCATGGTTATTACCCTTGGTCTAGCATCTGTACGACAAACACTTTTTTCAGATCTATTATTTATCTCTTAACTTTGTTAATGGTTCTTTTTGCACACTAAAATTTAAGGTTTTACATAGTTTGGTTCATATGTCTTTATTTTGTAGTTTCTGGGTTTCTAATCTTAGGAAATTCACTTTGGCACTCAGATTATACTGGTGGTCAGTGAGATTTGGTTTTACTTTTTGGTTTCTAATACATTTAGAAGGTTGTGTGTGTGTGTGTGTGTGTGTTTTTTCCTGCACAAGAGATTATACAGGGTGTCTGTTTTCACTCCCCCCCCCCAGATTTATAATGAGTTTGCCCACACATTTTATAAATAATCCATTCATTTTCATTGAATTAAACTGCCCTCCTTGTTGTACATGAATCTGTCACATACAAAGGCATCTAATTCTGGGTTCTCTACTATGTTCCACTGATTTATCCATTCCTTTGTCAAAACTAAATTGACTGATGATTCTTCAAGACATCTATACAATTCAGAAAAATAAAACACACATACAAACAAAAAATCCCTTGTCCAGAGTCTATGGAGAATTGCATTAGAATTATATATTAAAGTTTGGGAACACTGAATGTATCATATTTTCCATTTGTTAAGAATTTGTTTTATGTATTTTAATAATCATTTATTGTTTTCCTCATGTGTGTCTTGTAACTTTCTTCATAAATTTACTCCTTCAGGGGGGTGGTCCCAAGATGGTGGAGGAATAGGATGGGGAGACCACTTTCTCCCCCACAAATTCATCAAAAGATCATTTGGATGCTGAGAAACTTCCACAAAATGACTTCTGAGTGCTGGTGGAGGACACCAAGCACCCAGAAAGGCAGCCCATTCTCTTTGAAAGGAGGTAGGACTCCCTCCGTCCTGGGGAGGGAGTCGTGAAAGAAGAGATGTTTCCAAACAGCAGGAAACCCTCTCACCAGCCGGTCTGCGGTCTGCGGAGAGTTTTGGAATCTTAGAGGGCAACATAACCGGGAGGAAAAAAAAAAAAACAACCCCACAGAATATGCGCCTAACCACAACTCCCAGCGGAGAAGTAGCCTGGATGCTTGCATCAGCCACCAGCAAACAGGGGACAGGGAGGCGTGGGCTGGGTGCTTAGGGTAAGGACTGGGCCTGAATGCCCTGAGGACAATCTGAGGGCATAAACATGAGATAGCAACCCAAACTGTGGGACAGCCAGAGAGAAAAAAAAGAGACCCCATTTTAAAAGCAAATTTCATATATACATACATATATATATTATAATTTTTGTGACTGATTTTGTTTTGTATTTTTAATAATGTATTTTTGAGAGTCTAACCTCTACTCTGAATTTTTAATCTTTGCTTTTTGGTATTTGTTATCAATTTTGTACCTTTAAGAATCTAATCCTCAGTATCCATTTTCACTTAGGGGTATGATTACTGGCTTGATTGCTCACTCCCCTTTTGACTCTCCCTTTTCTCCCCCAGGTCACCTCTATCTCCTCCTTCCCCCTTCTCTTCTCTACTTAAATCTGTGAATCTCTCTGGTTGTTCTAAGCTGCGGAGAACACTTAGGGATCTGATTACTGGCTAGACTGGACCCTCCCCTTTTGACTGCTCTTCTCCTCCTGGTCACCTCTCTCTCCCTCCTCCCTCTTCTCTTCTCTATGTAACTCTGTGAACCTCTTTGAGTGTTCCAGACTATGGATAGCACATAGGGAATTATTACTGGCTAGATTGCTCTCTCCCCTTTTGACTTCCCCTCTTCTCCTCCTGGTCACCTCTATTTCCCTCCTTTCTCTTCTCTTCTACATGTAACTCTGTGAACCTCTCTGGGTGTACCTCACTGTGGAGAATTTTTTCACCATTAACCTAGATGTTTTATCATCTGTGCTGGAGATGGAGCACAGATGTGTTTTATCATCTGTGCTATGGATGGAGAACTCTTGAGGTGACTGTAAGAATAAGACTGAAAGCCAGAAGCAGAAGGCTTAAATCCAAAACTTGAGAACACCAGAAAACTCCTGATTCCAGAGAACATTAATCAATAGGAGCTCATTCAAAAGCCCCCATACCTAACACTGAAACCAAGCTCCACCCAAGAGCCAACAAGTTCCAGAGCAAGACATACCACGCTAATTCTCCAGAAACACAGGAACACAACCCTAAGCATTAAAATACAGGATGCCCAAAGCCATGCCAAACCCATAGACACCCCAAAACTCACTACTGGACACATCATTGCACTCCAGAGGGAAGAGATCCAGCTCCACCCACCAGAACACAGATGCAAGCTCCCCTAACCAGGAAACCTTGACAAGCCACTAGTCCAATACCACCCACAGGGAAGCAGGCTCCACAATAAAGAGGAACCACAAACCTCCAACCTACAGAAAGGCCACCCCAAACACAACAATCTAAACAAAATGAAAAGGCAGAGAAATATTCAGCAGGTAGAGGAACATGATAAGTGCCCACCAAACCAAACAAAAGAAGAGGAGATAGGAAGTCTACCTTAAAAGGAATTCAGAATAATGATAGTAAAGATGATCAAAAATTTTGAAAACAAAATGGTTACAGATAAATAGACTAGAGATAAGGATTGAGAAGATGCAAGAAATGTTTAACAAGGACCTAAAAGAAATAAAAAAGAGTCAATCAGTAATGAATAATGCAGTAACTGAGATCAAAAGCACTCTGGAGAGAACCAACAGTAGAATAACTGAGGCAGAAGATAGGATAAGTGAGGTGGAAGATAGAATGGTGGAAATAAATGAAGCAGAGAGGAAAAAAGAAAAAAAGAATGAAAAGAAATGAGGACAACCTCAGAGACCTCTGGGACAATGTTAAGTGCCCAAGCATTTGAATCATAGAAGTCCCAGAAGAAGACAAAAAGAAAGGGCATGAGAAAAGACTTGAGGAGATAATAGTTGAAAACTTCCCTAAAATGGGGAAGGAAATAGCCACCCAAATCCAAGACACCTGGAGAGTCCTAAATAGGATAACCCAAGGCAAAACACCCCAAGACACATATTAATCAAATTAACAAAGATCAAACACAAAGAACAAATATTAAAAGCAGCAAGGGAAAAGCAACAAATAACACACAAGGGGATCCCCATAATGATAACAGCTGATCTTTCAGTAGAAACTCTCAGGCCAGAAGGGAATGGCAGGACATAGTTAAAGTGATGAAAGAGAAAAATCTACAATGCAGATTACTATACCCAACAAGAATCTCATTCAAATATGAAGGAGAAATCAAAAGCTTTACAGACAAGCAAAAGCTGAGAAAATTCAGCACCACCAAACCAGCTCTTCAACAAATGCTAAAGGATCTTCTCTAGACAGGAAACACAGAAAAGGTTTATAAGCTCGAATCCAAAACAGCAAAGTAAATGGCAACAGGATCATACTTATCAATAATTACCTTAAATGTAAATGGGTTGAATGCCCTAACCAAAAGACAAAGACTGGCTGAATGGATACAAAAACAAGACCCCTATATTTGCTGTCTACAAGAGACCCACTTCAAACCAAGGGACACATACAGACTGAAAGTGAAGGGCTGGAAAAAGATATTTCATGCAAATGGAGACTGAAAGAAAGTAGGAGTAGCAATACTCATAACAGATAAAATAGACTTTGAAATAAAGGCTGTGAAAAGAGACAAAGAAGGACACTACATAATGATCAAAGGATCACTCCAAGAAAAAGATATAACAATTATAAATATATATGCACCCAACATAGGAGCACCACAATGTGTAAGGCAAATGCTAACAAGTATGAAAGGGGAAATTAACAGTAACACAATAATAGTGGGAGACTTTAATACCCAATTCACACCTATGGGTAAATCAACCAAACAGAAAATTAGCAAGGAAACACAAACTTTAAATGTTACAATGGGCCAGTTAGACCTAATTGATATCTATAGGACATTTCACCCCAAAACAATGAATTTCACCTTTTTCTCAAGTGTACACAGAACATTCTCCAGATAGATAACATCCTGGCCATAAATCTAGCCTTGGTAAATTCAAAAAAATTGAAATCATTTCAAGCATCTTTTCTGATCACAATGTGGTAAGATTAGATATCAACTACTGGAAAAAAAACCGATTAAAAAATGCAAACATATGGAGGCTAAACAACATGCTTCTGAATAACCAACAAATCACAGAATAAACCAAAAAAGAAACCAAAATATGCACAGAAACAAATTAAAATGA
>NW_011494912.1:3378452-3378582 GCF_000754665.1 Bison bison bison | reverse complement strand
ATAATGAGAAAACAGAAAGAGAAATTAAGGAAACAATTCCATTCACCATTGCAACGGAAAGAATAAAATACTTAGGAATATATCTACCTAAAGTAACTAAAGACCTATATATAGAAAACTATAAAACACT
>NW_011494912.1:3365210-3377053 GCF_000754665.1 Bison bison bison | reverse complement strand
ATGAGGTACCATCTCATGCTGGTCAGAATGGCTGCTATCAAAAAGTCTACAAACGATAAATGCTGGAGAGGGTGAGGAGAAAAGAGGACCCTCTTAGACTGTTGGTGGGAATGCAAACTAGTACAGCCACTATGGAGAACAGTGTGGAGATTCCTTAAGAAACTGGAAATAGAACTGCCATATGACCCAGCAATCCCACTGCTGAGCATACACACTGAGGAAACCAGAAATGAAAGAGACACGTGTACCCCAATGTTCATTGCAGCACTGTTTACAATAGCCAGGATGTGGAGACAAACTAGATGGCGACTGGCAGGTGAATGGATAAGCTGTGGTACATACACACAATGGAATATTACTCAGCTATTAAAAAGAATGCATTTGAATCAGTTCTAATGAGGTGGATGAAACTGGAACCTACTATACAGAGTGAAGTAAGTCAGAAAGAAAAACACCAATACATTATATTAATGCATATATATGGAATTTAGAAAGATGGTAACGATGACCCTATATGTGAGACAGCAAAAGAGACACAGATATAAAGAATAGACTTTTGGACTCTGTGGGAGAAGGTGAGGGTTGGATGATTTGGGAGAGTAGCACTGAAACATGTACATTACCATATGTGAAATAGATCACCAGTCTGAGTTCAATGCATGAAACAGGGAACTCAAAGCTGGTGCACTGGGACAACCCTGAGGAATGGGGTGGGGCAGGAGATGTGAGGGGGGTTCAGGATGGGGGACACATGTACACCTATGGCTGATTCATGTCAATGTATGGCAAAAACCACTACAATATTGTAGAGTAATTAACCTTCAATTAAAATAAATAAATGAATTAAAAAATATCCCCCAATAAATAAATTTACTCATTCTTAAGTGTTTTCTATGGATCTTCCTGACCCAGGGATCCAACTCATGTATCTTGCATCTCCTGCATTGCAGGTGGATTCTTTACCCACTGAGCCACTGGGGAAGCCCTGAGAGAATTTAAGTTCTTTTAATAAACACACTTGTGGTTGCACAGATCACAAGACCCAGGCCACTCCTGATTGGGGAATCAGGTGGAGCAAGGTCATGCCACTCCCCATCCAGAGCAGGACCGTTGTTTTCCCAACCTCGTGGAGGCCGCAGCTGCTGCCTTTGCTGTCTGGTTGGCGTGATCCCTGGAGAAGCTGCCTTTGCCTTTCTCATGGCTCTTTTCAGTTTTTTTTTTTTTTGACCCTCCTCAACTTTCCTTGAGGCTGGTTTAGGGTCAGCTGGCCTGTAAGCTTCAAGTAACTGGGAACCCCACCCATTCCTGAGGGGTTTGGTTGGTTCGTCTGCCACAGCAAAGCCCCACAGACTGGGTGGCTTAAACAGCACACATCAATTTCCTCTTCCCCCCAGTCATGGAGGCTGGAAGCCCGAGATCCAGGGATGGACAGGACTGGTTTCTCCAGAGGCCTCTCTCCTTGGCTTGCAGATGGCTGCCCTCTTGCTGCATCCTCCTAGGGTCTTTCTGTGTCCAAATTTCCCCTTCTTGTCAGGACACCTGTCACATTGGATCAGAGCCCACACGATAGCATCATTTTTAACTTAATCACATCTTTAAAGTCTCTGTCCCCAAATAGTTATGCTCTGAGGTGCAGGGTCTTAGGGCTTCAACATGTGGGTTCTGGGGGGACAGAGTTTACCCCATAACACCAAGGGTCAACTGAGAGAGTGAATGGAAAGTCTTCTGGCTCAAGATTTTGGGCTGCCTACTTCCTCTTCCTGGACTGTCATTATATGGCTTCCCAGGTGGCTCAGTGGTAAAGAATCCACCTGCCAAGGCAGGAGATCCAAGAGACGTGGGTTCAATCCCTGGGTCAGTAAGAACCCTGGAGTAGGAAATGGCAATCCACTCCAATATTTTTGCTTGGAGAATCCCATGTACAGGGGAGCCTGGCTGGCTACAGTCTAAGATGTTACAAAGAGTCAGACACTACTGTGTGGCTAAATACACACTGAGCACGCTTCATACCTGCAGTGCTCTGCTGTGGACACTGGCTTGAACCCTGAAATGTCTGGGCCCAGGCGGGGCCACTTTTGGCTTCAGCCAGCAGCCTTCTCCTTGACTGCCTTGTTTCCTCCACTCCCAAACCCCTCCCCACCATCACCCACTGGTGATGTCTGAAGGCGGTAACTCATAACCCTGTGGGACAGGATGGTCTAGGGAGCCTGGGGGGTTACTCTTGTTTTCCAGGGTTGCCTGTGAAAGCCACAGGGGAGAAGACAAGGAGCTTAGTTAAGACCTGAATTCTGAGTTCAGAGAATCACGGGCTGGCAATGGAGCCCATTACTGCCCCCTGGGGTGGCTGAGAGTTGTCAACTCAGCAGAACCTACTCCCTACCTGCCACCATCCTACTTTCAGTCACTGAAGAAGATGCGTGGAGGCCATGAGGGTGGATGGAGCTTTTTGGGAGAAGAGGGAGTTTCTGGGACAAAAGCCATCACTCCCTGTTGGCATGTGTCTAAAACATTCTCTTGCCTTCTGTATGTCTTCCAGTGCAGTTGGGGTGCATGAAGAGCCTCCCAGGTCTACCTCATAGGTTAGAAAGTGACTCTTACCTGCCCAGGTGCTGACCAGTAGAGCTGCTCTGTGGGTTGGGGGCAGGGAGAGAGGAAGTAAGGAAAGGAGGGGGCGGAGGAGTGCTGGTGCAGAAGGCAGCCTTGCTTGTGGCCCAGCTTGCTTGGCCCATGGGGCAAGCTCCCCCATGGTCAAGGGGACATCCACATTTAATCCATCACAGTGCTGCTTAAGGGGACCCCAGCAGCAAGAGGCTGGGTGGTGGCCCTTCTGAGACAACAAAAGTGCACCCTTCCACCCCTGAGTGTCCATTTGGCTAGGACTGAGGTGGGAGAGAAAGGGGAGTGTAGCCTCAAATGCAAGGGGAACATTGTAGAATGAACTGGGCTACCTCAGCAACAGGAGCAAGGTTGTTTCATTCAGTGGAGCTGAATCTGAAATGCTGAAACGGAATTACATCTTGCTAAAAGAACAGCCCAGGAGGCAGGGAGACTTCACAGAAGAGTTGTAGCACTAATGAGAAAAAATAAAATCCATTGTATGTTTATATGCTAATGAGTGGAGGCCCTCACTTAAGTAGCTGTTCCTGGCATCAACAGAGGAAAGGTCGGATGGTGATACCTATTGGGGATTTTTGTAAAGTAGTCTAGGATTCACAAGAACCAAAGTTTGTAAAACAGAGAGAAATAGTGCTTTAGTGATAGAGGGACAGGCCATGGTATCCACATTTCATGGCAAGATTTATGCTGTGTTCCCATAGAATTAGAATTTAGAATTGCATGCTCAGTCTGGGCAAGAATACTGGAGTGGATTGCTATTTCCTTTCTCCAGGGGATTTTTCCAACCCAGGGATTGACCCTGGGTCTCCTGCATTGCAGGCAGACTCTTTACCATCTGAGCCACCAGGGAAGTCCCCAAAGCAGTGAAAGTAATAAGAATTTTTAAACCAGGATTTCTTATTTACTTAGGAGCTACCATGTTCGAGAGACAGTATGGTCCTTTGCAAACCTGGTTTTTAATCCTTATGCTCCCTCCCTGGCCAGCAGATGCTGTTATTGCACCCACACCAACCATTGTACCGAAGAGGAAACTGAGGCCCAGGGAGCTGTATTTTGCATCTGAGAATGCTGGAGTTGGGATTCACGTACCTGTCTGATGTATGATTTATATCACCCCTGCCTCCCTTTGCCCCAGATTTGGAAGACTTTCCAGGGGTTCCCTTGGCCCGTGGAGTTTTGGTGTCATTTTTTGGCTGCACTTGGGTCTCTGTTGCTGTGTGAGGGCTTCTCTAGTCATGGTGAGTGGGGGCTACGCTCTAGTTGTAATGCTCGGGCTTCTCACTGCCATGTCTTCTCTTGTTGCAGAGCACAGGCTCGAAGGGAACAGGCTCAGTGATTGTGGCACAAGGGTTTAGTTGCCCCAGGGCACGTGTGATCTTCTCAGATCAGGAATCAAACTCCTGTTCCCTGCATTGGTGGGTGGATTCCCAACCACTGGACCACCTGGGAAGTCCATGGGGCTGTGCTTTAATAGTTGGGTGTGGCAGCATGTGGTGCATTTGCATTTCGATGTAAATTTCCAGAATTATATTGGAAAGACTGTGAGGGGGTAGGTGTTAGGTTCCAAGTAAGCCAGTGTTGCTGAAGAGTGGTGGTAATCTGGTATTCATGTTAAAGTGACTTCATTGCGCTCACAGGCTGGGGAAACCAGGGATAGTTCTGGGACCAACAGAGGACTTAGGGGAAGTGCAGAATCTAGACACAACCACCCTGGACTCCTGCCATAATATTTATTCACTCTGTGACTTTGAACAAGTAATGCCACTTCCCGAAATTCGGCTCAGTTGAAGATGGGACTAAGGGTCTCTGCTTCTTAGGAAGCCTGCAAAAGATAAGTGACTCATGAGTGGTCAGCACCTGGCCTGGTGCCTGTTCAAGAAACCTTGAAATACATATGGGCTTCCTGCCTCCAGGGAGCTTCCCTTGTGGCTCAGACGGTAAAGAATCCGCCTGCAATGCAGGAGATCCAAGTTTGATCGCTGGGTTGGGAAGATCCCTTGGAGAAGGGAATGGCTACCCACTCCAGTATTCTTGCCTGGAGAATCTCATGGACAGGGGAGCCTGGGGGGCTGCAGTCCATGGGGTTGTAAAGAGTTGGACACGGCTGAGCGACCAACACTTTCACTTTTCCTGCCTCCAACAGGGCCAGTGATAGACTGGGAGGGAATCTGCGGTTCCCCTTTGCAGTAGGGAGGAGGAAGATGGGGTGAAGGAGGAAGAGGAGAAGAGTGAGGGAGACTGAGAGAGATGTCCAGAGCATCTCCTGGGAGGAAGGATTTGCAGTTATCTGCCTCCCAGCTGCCCTTTGGGGCTGCAGCCACCTGCAGATGCACCGAACTAGAACAAAGAAACTCCAACCAGGAAGACAATGCTGTCCACAGCTGCAGACGTCCCCAGAGGGAAGGGGTGGCCCACACTCTCTGCTACATCTTCGCTTCCATCCCTTCCTTTCAACAAGATCATCCAGTTGTAGACAAAAGTAAACGAAGGGCAAACTAGCAATAGGTTGGTGCTGCTGCTAAGTCGCTTCAGTCGTGTCCGACTCTGTGCAACCCCATAGACAGCAGCCCACCAGGCTCCCCCGCCCCTGGGATCCTCCAGGCAAGAACACTGGAGTGGGTTGCCATTTCCTTCTCCAATGCATGAAAGTGAAAAGTCAAAGTGAAGTCACTCAGTCGTGTCTGACTCTTAGCGACTTCATGGACTGCATGGACCTCATGGACTGCAGCCTGCCAGGCTCCTCCGTCCATGGGATTTTCCAGGCAAGGTAACAATAGGTTACTGGAATTGAAAGAGATACTGGAAATTTCTACATGCTACTGGCTGTTCAGGACAAATGCCTGGCTTTTTTGCTGGGCATTTAGGTGTAATTCTCTGTGCTTGTGGCTTCTTTCACCCACATTTCTGACTCTTATTGAATGCTCTCAGGGGCTGTCTCTCCCCTCAGGGATCTTAGTCTCCTTGGAGAGATGCATAGAGCAGTGGCAGCTCAGCATGTTGAGTCAGGACACAGGAAATGTACATGACTCGGGTGCTAATCCGGGGAGGCTTCCTGGAGGAGCTGCTATCTTTCCTACAAGTCTGAGAAAATGAGTAAGAACAAGGTGATGGAGGAGACTTTTCAAGCAGAAGCCACAGCAGGAGTGAAGGAGGGTAGACACGCTGAGCAAACAGGGAGGCCAAGTGTGAGGGGTAGGGTGATGATGGGGGACAAAGATGAGGCTGGAGAAAAATTTAGCATCCAGTTCGTGGAGAATCTGGAATTTTTTCAGAGCTCATCCTGGAACCAGTGATGGATTTAAGCTGGGAGCAGGATGATCATATTGGTCTTTTTAGAAAGAGATCTGAGGGAGTGATGGATGGAGTACTCCGAGAGGCAGAAACCAAGCTTGCTTCTGTTGTTTAGTTGCTCAGTCATGTCAGACTCTTTTGCCACCCCATGAACTCTTAGGAGGCTTTTTATAGGAATCTGGCCCTGAAGATGGGCTTGAGAACAAAGGCTATTTTCATGACAATGGAATCTGGAGGACAGATTCCAGAGGGAGGAAGTGTAGTGCTGGCTGGACGAGGTGCTGGTGGGATGTGGTTGTGACAGGGCGGGAGGGTTAGGGGGCTCTGGATCAGGCAGCTGGAGAGAGGGTGGGGCATCTCTGAGGACAGGGGTCTTGGGAAAGCTGACAAGTTCAGTTGGAAACGAGTTGACCCTAAGGGCTTCTGGGGATATTGGTATCTGGATTTGCAGCTTGGCAGAGCTCTTGGGGCTGGGCTTGTGGAGTAGCACGTTGTCAGCAGGGCAGGGGTAAGAGGGAGTGTGTGGATGAGAGGAGAGGGGCTGGGGAGGGGGTCCTGAGAGCAGGCCATTTGGGGTTGGGAGGAGGAAGCAGGATGGAGCAAAAGAGAGGTGGAAGCCAGGGGAGGAGTCCCAGCAGCCAAAGGAGGAGGAATTGAGGGCAAGAGGGATGGTTCTAGAAAGACAAGGATGCTGAAGCATTTGTGGGATTTAGCAGTGAGTGGTGACTGGACAAGTGTGGTTGCCATGACATGGAGGCAGGCAGACTTTGGTGGGTCATGGAGCAGCTAGAAGAGCAACTAGAGCAGCTAGAAGGCTGGGAACTGGGGCGCTGAGTATGGAAGTAGATGTTGCTCAGAGTAGGGAGGAGAGACTGGGATGAGAGAGACTAAGGATGCTTATAATCAAAAAGGGTGAACCGTGAAGATGGTGAAAACCCCAGAGAGGAAGAAGCAGTGGATAGAGCCAAGTGGCTCTTGGGAATCCAGAGTGGGTCCTCTAGTTGGGTAGGGGCAGGAGGTGATGTGTTTGCAGCTTGGAGAGGCTTTGATATACTGGTCCTCCCTCCCCTTTCCCTGTCACCTTCCCCCTTCCTGGAGGCACGTCAATGCTAGGCTGGGTGCTCAGATCAATTGGCTGGGACTGGTCAGACTTTGCAGCAGAGGCTGGACAGAAGGGCTTGTGCACATGCTGGAATGACAGAGGACAGAGGTGTGGGGGCAGGTGCTGAGGTCACTAAGGCTGGCTGTAAGCCGGACGTGAGTCTTCATGGCGGCAGGTGGCATGCCAGCTCTCCAGGCACCATAGAAGGGTTTACAAGGACCTCAGCTACTTGTGGAAGGACTCCAGCGTGGTGCTGAGAGTATAGGCAGCTTGCATCAATAATCCCACCCAGGAGGATACTGGGCAGAGCTGGGCAGGGTCTCAGGGGTCTGGCCAGGAAGCCTGGGGTTTGGGGACAAGGCTCCAACCTGAGAGCTAGAACTGAAGTGCTAAGTGGGGTCCCTGACATCTAGAAGCCAGGCCAGAGGGAGGAGTGGGAGCCTCGGCACGGAATGCCTGCTTCCGGTGCCAGACGCTAGCAGAGCAATGTGGGATTGGCCTCCCCCCAGGAGATCGGCAGCAGGCATCACCAGGTCAATGGTGGGGGCGGGGGGAGGTAGAAGAGGGGTGTGAACCCTGTCACTTCTCAGAAGGGCTATCAGGGGTTTGGGGGAGGAGACCCCCAAGAGGAACCAAAAGATGTTCTGGCTCAGGTGAGACTGTCCCAGACAAGGTAGGACAAACAGAGCCTCGGGGACCAACCACACGTGGGCTGGAATCCTGGCTGTAGCAGTACTAGCTGTGTGACCTTGGAAACATCTGAACTTTCCAGAGCTATGTCTACTCTTCTGTAAAATGAGAGCTCAAATCTCTCTGGCCCGAGTCATTGTGAAAAATAAGGGAGATGAAGTTGGGAAAGATCCCGTTGTGATGAGCAGTGGCTCATAGTGGGGTCTTGGTAAAGGACAGGCCTCTCTGTTTCCTCCTGAGAGATGCTGCTCTGACCTTGTTAACACTTGTTAAGTATAGAGCTCCAGGGTGTCGGGTGATGAGGCTTGGTTCAATAAAGAGCAGAGGGAACTGAAACGGAAAAGGTTATTACTCAAAGGTCCTAGACAAGGTACACGGCAGATTGCAAGGGGCCCCATGGGGAAGTCAAGGCAGCCCATGGAGGGCAGACAGAGAGAGAGGCACATGGCTTCATTAGAGCCCACTGATGGTGTGCTTTGGGGTTCCTGGGCTAAGTCCACATTGGTCATTTGAAATCCAAAAGAGCAGGATTTTGATAAGCTTCTTGGGGGTCTTATTTAAGGTGCTTATAAAGGGAAGGCCCTGGGAGGTAAAGGAGACTGTTTATCACTTGGGACTTTTGGAGGAATGTACATTTACTTTCCACTCTGTAGTCGGTTACTAGGGGATGTGCTTGCTAATATAATAATGATATAATACATTAATATAAATATATAATGTTATATGCCATATATATTGGGTTGGCAAAAGATTTTTATTCAGGTTTTTCCATAACCCCTTAATATAATGATAATCTAATTAGGGGTTAATGTCATTTTCAGGCCCCTGAAAGACATTTGGTTCAACAAAATGGATGCTGAGGCAGCAACAGCCTAGCTAAACTCTTGACAGATGGGGGTTCGTACTGAGCACTGACATCACAGCTATTTTTGGTACCAGCTCACATGGACCAAAGGGAGGGTGTTTCATAAATCACCTGTGAGTGTTGAGCACTATTGTGGATAAAAGATGACCGTATGCTCTTTGAAGCTCGTCTCACTGAGAGGTGGGATGTATGGCACCTCCCCTTATGCCTGGGAAGGCTCTGGATTGCTTGGACATCACTTGGAAGTGATGCTGTGCATTTCCAGACCCAGAGCGTAAGAGACTTTACTCTTTATTCCTGGAACACTTAGCCTAGTCCTGGGCCACCATGCTATGAGGAAGCACAAGTAGCCCCACGGGGAGGCCCAGAAGAAAAGGAACGGAGGTCCTCCAATGAATCCCTGCTGAGCTACCAGCCAACAACCAGCACTGTATTGTGGTCCAGCTTGTAGCCAAGTGAGTGCACCAGCTTGGAACTGGGTCGTCCAGCTCCTGCGGATTTGCCCAAATTGAAGATTTGTGAACCAAGTTCATGATTAGTGTTTCAGCCACCAAGTCTTGGGCGTATAACTTGTCATGAAGTCACAGGATAATAGGAATAAACACACACCATGGCACCAACAGTTTCTGGTGCTGAAAACCAGGAAGATCATCAAAGAAATAAGCCATGATGAAAGTCCATCACAAATATTGCTTATCTGTCACAGTACAGCTATTTGTCCATTTCTTTCTTTCTTTTTTTTTTTTGGCAATATGTGGGTTCTGAGTTCCCCAACCAGGGACTGAACCCACGCTCCCTGTAGTGGAAGCCCAGAGTCTTAACCACTGGACCACCAGAGAAGTCTCTATTTGGCCTTTTCTACTCAGTCAACCATAGATACCCCTCCACTTGTTGGCCAAGTCTGTTTCCCTGAGCTTTGTGGCAATATTGGTGCTATTAGGAAGAACCTTCAGCTTCTTTCCATCCCTGGCAGAGCCCACGGGCTCACTGCAGCACGTAGGGGCAACAGCCAAGGGCCCAGAGAGATGGAGCTGCCTCTAGCACTTGGCCGAGGAGGGAGGAAGCCCCATCTGAGCCTCCTTCCCTGGGACCAGGTGGAAATCACACTCTCCTTATAATTACAGGCATGAAGAACACCCTTGGGCCTCAGCATCCCCATAAAGTGCTCCACAAGCCCAATGGAGCTGTTGACAATGACAAAACAGATGGTATGGCAGAGACTGAAGTTACTCACCGGAGGGGTCATATTACCTCCAAGTACGAGGCCATAAACAATGCAGCACCGCTTCCTACCTTCTAAATTAGCTGGAAAAATAAAAGAGGACAAAGCGCTTCTGTTAGCAGTAGGCTCTCAAGGAGGCAGCTTCGGCGATGTGTCACCAGCGGCATCTCATCCTGCTTGTCTCAGGGAGCTCCGGCTGACGAGCTGAGCTGGACGTTATTAATGCCACTTTGCCAAAAATGCTGCACGCTCAGACTAATGCCTTGTGGCATTTGCTGCTTTCCTGGGGCTCCAGAGATGGAGAGAGAGAACTGAAATAGCAATTCAATGCTGGTCGTCAAGGCAACAGGATCCTTCAGGATGTACCATGAGGTGTTGTGCTTGGCACCTGGAGAGGATGGGAGAAAAGAAATCGCAAATGCAGACCCTACCCTCCAGGAGCCTACATTCTTCTAGGGAAGACACATTTGTGGTTTGTGAATCTCTTAGGGCAGGCTTTCCCTAACTAGGTCCTGGGGAGCGTGAGTACAGCGAGATGTTTAGTCGCTAAGTCTTGTCTGACTCTTTGCAACCCCATGGACTGTAGCCCGCCAGGCTCCTCTGTCCATGGGATTTCCCAGGCAAGGATACTGGAGTGGATTGCCATGCCCTCCTCCAGGGGATCTTCCTGACTCAGGGATCAAACCCAGGTCTACTGCTGAGCCACCAGGGCTTCCCTAATAGTGTTGCAGTGCATGCTGAATAAAAAGAAGTCAAATGTTACTGGGCTTCTCTGAGTTTTTAACAAGCTCAAGTATGGGAATTCCTTGGTGATCCAGTGGTTAGAATTCCATGCTTCCAATGTGTGGGCACAGGTTCAATCCCAGATCGGGTAACTAAGATCCTGGTCTACTACCTTTTACAAAAAGTCTTTGACCACGGAAGCTCTAGTTCACAGAAATTTCAGGGGATTGAGAAACCACAGGGTCTGTGGGGACCCTTGATTAGGAGATAATAAAAAGTGGTGTGTGAGTCAGTTTTTAGAGTGTATGGAACAGCTCAGGAGCACAAGAGAATTTAGAGCAGGGAAGTTGGTGCTGGCTGGGAAGTGGGGAGGAGCTGAGCTGAGTCTTGCAGATTCGGAGTGGGTGATGAGGGCAGAGAGTGGTCTCCTTGGGGGATGTGGATGGCTCTTCTGGAACCCAGAGCATCCTTGTGGGAGGAATAAAGTTATGACACAACAGGTCATGAGCTGTGATAAGTCACTTCAGTTGCGTCTGACTCTTCGCAGTCCTGTGGACCATAGCCCACCAGGCTCCTCTGTCCATGGGATTCTCCAGGCAAGAATACTGGAGTGGGTTGCCATTTCCTTCTCCAGGGGATCTTTCAGACCCAGAGATAAAACCTGCATCTCCCGCATTTCAGGTGGATTCTTTACTGCTGAGCCACTGGTGAAGCCCCCTACCTAGAACCTGTGTACTAACCAAATGCTCACTCTGCTGCTGCTGCTGCTGCTGCTAAGTAGCTTCAGTCATGTCCGACTCTGTGCGACCCCACAGATAGCAGCCCACCAGGCTCCTCCATCCCTGGGATTCTCTAGGCAAGAACACTTGAGTGGGTTGCCATTTCCTTCTCCAATGCATGAAAGGGAAAAGGGAAAGTGACACGACTCTTAGCGACCCCATGGACTGCAGCCTACTAGACTCCTCCGTCCATGGGATTTTCCAGCCAAGAGTACTGGAGTGGGGTGCCAGTGCCTTCTCCGAAATGCTCACTCACTGATGAACAAATGAAAGAAATGAATTATGGCTGTGTGCTGAGCTGTATGCCCTGCCATATATTTGCCAATCCTTCTCTACCCCTTTATTCCATCCACTTCTGCTTGGTGAGTTGGAGGAGGAGGTAATATCCTGAGGAGGGTATCGTACATGGAGAAGGATGGTCCATGGGAATGCACTGCATCCTTTCTGTCTTGTCCACCACTGGCTTAGCAACTGGATAGACGCCCTTCCGTCTCCTGTGCCAGGTGGGCACATTTCCCAGGGAGCAGGGCTCTACCTGTGGCGCCGGAGAACTTT
>NW_011494912.1:3353420-3365068 GCF_000754665.1 Bison bison bison | reverse complement strand
CTAAAGTGTTAGTCTGCCTGATGGGTCCTTGTCTGCTGAGGTCCTTCCATGTTCTCAGTGCGGTTCTGCCTGGTGTTTGGAATCCACATGGTAATCAGCAGTTGGCCTCAATCCATGAAGCCTATTGGCTAATGACTGAATGTTCTCACTTTGGGCTTGGGTTGGGTTTATGGTTCCACCAGCCAATCAGGAAAAAGGCAAGTTAGTCAAATGCTGATCTGCTTCCAACTTGACTCTGAGGTTTGCAGGGGGCATCCCTGGCATAGTCTTCCATCTGGCTGGGAGACAAGTCTTCTGGCTCAGGATCGAATTGAATTCACCTTCCAAGTGATACTGAGATGGCTCCTGCATGAGATGTGTTTCAGGCATCCTGTCTCGTGGAACTCTGACGGGAAACCTGTGAACTACAGGGAGGTCCCTTCCTATTTTACAGTCAGAGACATGAAATTTGAGGCAGGACCAAGGACAGAATTGGGTACTCTTTTTCAAATTCCAGCTTGCTTTCTATAAGGGGCTTCCCTGATAGCTCAGTTGGTAAAGAATCTGCCTGCAATGCAGGAGACGCCCGTTTGATTCCTGGGTTGGGAAGATCTGCTGGAGAAGGGATAGGCTACCCACTCCAGTATTCTTGGGCTTCTCTTGTGGCTTAGCTAGTAAAGAATCCACCCGCAATGCGGGAGACCTCAGTTTGATCCCTGGGTTGGGAAGATCCCCTGGAGAAGGGAAAGGCTACTCACTCCAGTATTCTGGCCTGGAGAATTCCATGGACTGTATGGGGTCACAAAGAGTTGGACACGACTGAGTGACTTTCACTTTCACTTTGTACCAGGCAGCATTTTTTGTGTACTTTATCTTTTTGATTTTTTTCCCCCAAATATATGGCAGACCATAGTGACTTTCTAGGCTGGGAAAAACCTCTTGTTCCAACTATCAGCATTGTTTTTCTTGGGTATTCAAAATGGCCCAGGT
Source organism: Bison bison bison (assembly GCF_000754665.1). Lineage (NCBI taxonomy): Eukaryota > Metazoa > Chordata > Mammalia > Artiodactyla > Bovidae > Bison > Bison bison. Next base: position 3,364,099 of record NW_011494912.1, on the reverse strand, counting down.
CTCAGGAGCCTATGGGTAAAGATGAAAACGTATTAGCGTGAGTGTGTGCATGCTCAGTCATTCAGTCGTGTCTGACTCTTTGTGACCCCTTGGGCTGTAGCCCACCAGCCTCCTCCATTCATGGAATTTTCCAAGCAGGAATACAGGAGTGGTTTGCCGTTTCCTTCTCCAGAGGATCTTCTTGAGCTCATGTCTTCTGTGTCCCCTGAGTGGGCAGGCAGATTCTTGACCACTGAGTCACCTGGGAAGCCCTGATGTATTAATATGAATGCTCCAACTAAGCTCCCTTCTCTCCCTGATCCGTGAACTCCCAGTTCTGCAGCCTCTGACCTGCTCCCATGTCCATCTGTCCCTGTGTTTCCTGCCATGTCACCTTCCTCGTCTGCAGTCCACTGTGCACAGATCATCTGGGGAAGGGGCCTCTTCCACCTCTGCTGCTGGTGCTTCCTCTAGGATGCTCACGCTACGCTGAGTTCTTTCCACTCCCTCTCTGTGGTGTGCTAGAGTTGGCTTCTGCTGGCTGTGAGAACCTATTGTGTGCATTTCTTCCCAATGACAGTGTGTAGTGTACCATGAAAATGGTAGTTTCAAATTGACCATGGTGGAAGTGCTCACCTGGCCAACAAGTTCATACTGCTTTTCCCATAACATCGTACGGAAAACCTGAATGAACTTTTTGGCCAGCCCAATATTTACACCATGGAAATTGGCAAATGCTGTGTTATCAAGGGGGTGTCCCTGGTGGCTCAGTGGTAAATAATCTGCCTGCCAATGCTGGAGACCCGAATTTGATTCCTGGTTCAGGAAGATCCTGTGGAGAAGGAAATGGAAACCCACTCTCGTATTCTTGCCTGAGAAATCTCATGGACAGAGGAGCCTGGCGGGCTACAGTCCATGAGATCACAGAGTTGGACACACACGCATGCATCAAGAACCCCTCTCTCTCAGCCTAGAGTTGACATTTATGTATCACTGTCCCCTCCCTGCTGCACTTCATGTCCTGGACCTTGAAACAGCGCTGGGCTGCCTGGAGTCCCATGGAACCTTCCACCAGCCTTGCCTCTTTTGGCTGCAGTGCTATCTTAGCCCTTTGCCTTCTTTGCAGAGTTAGGCAACAAGTCAATGGTTCCATCTTCCCTCTCTCACTCAGGACCCACCTGTACAAAAAACCCTGCCACAACAACCGCTCCTATCCTCCTGTGAAAATGCTCCCTGCCCAAGAAAAAACAAGGGCATGCACTAAAAAAACAAAACAACCTCCCCGGGCACATCAGTTCAGTTCAGTCACTCAGTCGTGTCCGACTCTTTGTGACCCCATGAATCGCAGCACTCCAGGCCTCCCTGTCCATCACCAACTCCTGAAGTTCACTCAAACTCAAGTCCATCAAGTCGGTGATGCCATCCAGCCATCTCATCCTCTGTTGTCCCCTTCTCCTCCTGCCCCCAATCCCTCCCAGCATCACAGTCTTTTCCAATGAGTCAACTCTTCGCATGAGGTGGCCAAAGTACTGGAGTTTCAGCTTTAGCATCATTCCTTCCAAAGAAATCCCAGGGCTGATCTCCTTCAGAATGGACTGGTTGGATCTCCTTGCAGTCCAAGGGACTCTCAAGAGTCTTCTCCAACACCACAGTTCAAAAGCATCAATTCTTTGGTGCTCAGCTTTCTTCACAGTCCAACTCTCACATCCATACATGACCACTGGAAAAAACCATAGCCTTGACTAGACGGACTTTTGTTGGCAAAGTAATGTCTCTGCTTTTGAATATGCTTTAGGTTGGTCATAACTTTTCTTCCAAGGAGTAAGCATCTTTTAATTTCATGGCTGCAGTCACCATCTGCCCCAAAAAATAAAGTCTGACACTGTTTCCCCATCTATTTCCCATGAAGTGATGGGACCATATGCCATGATCTTCGTTTTCTGATTGTTGAGTTTAAGCCAACTTTTCCACTCTCCTCTTTCCCTGGAGCACATATATGCATTTAAATAGATGAATGGGGAAGGGACCTAAATGGATACATGGGGGAGGGGACTTAAATAGATGCATTGGGGAGAGGACTGACTTTCTCAAATCTTAGGTCAGGCTTGGTCCTGAGACCTACTTAGATGTGTATGTTTAAAATTTGATTTCTCAAAAATCACACAAAAGCATCTAAGACACTTTTAATGGAACAGAGAGGCCCTCACTGGGCCCTCAGCCTGGAAGCTGGGCCTCCAGTTTGTGCTTCTTTGCTCACTGTGCGCTTGTAGGTGCATTTACTGATCTCCAGTGTGCCTTGGATGTGTTAAGGTTGTTTAACTGCCAAAGCAACCCTTAAACTTCAACGGCTTATGTTGACTTCTCACACATGCTGTAGGAAGGGGAAAGAGAGCGAGCACTGGGTCTGAAAGGGTTTTGTTTGTTTGTTTTTAGGTCTTTTTAATGAATTTGTTACAGTATTGCTTCTGTTTTATGGTTTGTTTTTTTGACCTCAAGGCATGTGGGAATCTTAGCTCCCTGACCAGGGATTGAACCTGCACCCCCTGCTTTGGAAGGTGAAGTCTTAACTACTGGACTGCTAGGCAAGTCCCGGGTCTGGAAGGTTTTTATAGGCCAGCCAGGAGGTGGCAGTCATCAGTTCCTTTACTTCTCCATTGGCCAGAATTTGGTCCTGTGGTTATACTGCTCAAGGAAGAAGGGGTTCACAAACACCCACCTCTGTGCCATGTTGGAGAAGTTCTTCCCCTCTGGGTACCAGGTTCTTGTCTAAAGTATAGAGGTCCTGCTCTGTGGAATCTATAAAGCTGCTTCCTGTTCTGAGTCCTTGAGTCTCTTGTTTCATTATTGCCAAACAAAGCGAGCAGATTGGCTTGGCTTCTCATTCTTGGCTTGGCTCCCCAACATCTTTCGCTGCGCAGTGGAGGCAGCCCTTCCCAAAGAGTCTGTTCGAAATGCTAATCAAGGTATTAGTGCCCCATCATTGTCTCTCCGGAAACAATGTCCGGACCCATCTCTCTCTTTCCAGGTCTTCCGAGAGACCAAATTTGAACTCATTTCATCAAGGCCAAATGTCAATCATAAGAGGAAATCTATATGAAATTTTAATTGCAAGATGTTCGGTGCAAGTTTAATGAGTTGAGATAAGAGATCTGAGAATTCCCGCATTCTCGGTTCATGCATAATGTTGACTCAAATTGGCTCTCTGGAGGTGGAGGGAATTGCATTTTTAGAATTTACACACCAAGAGAGCAAATGGAGTGGACCCTGAAGGTTAAGGTCATAAATCAGAATCATTTAACTGACTCTGAGTGATTGCCGTAGACTGTCCTGGCAGGGACAGCCAGCTGCAGCCGCCAGTGATGGTTCTGCGTCTGATTATTGAAATGTGCCTCAATATTCATAAATCAGTGGTCATTAATCCCCCCAATAGTACCTGTCGGCTTTCTAAACAAATTTCCAGCCTGCTAATGGAGATTGAAAGAGGCTGATGGGCACTAGCTCAGGATTGAAACAAATGAGGGTGTCCCTCTGGCAGACTGGGAGCCCTGCCTTTTTTGGCACTTGATGTCCATCCACTTCGGGGTAAAGATGTCCCAGTGGAAATGGCTCTTTGCAAAAGAGCTCGATTTCGAGGCAGTTGCTCTCAACCCTTGTCATTGCTGGAGACGATGGCCTTGATGTTTTATGTCTCCATCTCTAAAATCTTGCTGGGACCAAATCAAATGATTTAAAAGCTTCCCTTCAATTGCTTGCTCATCCCTGTTTACCCACAGTAATTGGAAAATAAGTGCACAGCGCAGCAAAAGGCCATGACATTTATTGGACAACATGGGCACGAGCGTGGGGAGGAAATTGTAATTGGCGCGTCAGTCACTGGGGTAACAAATTTGGGAAGAAATCGAGAAATGGAAATGAGCCTGAACTCGTGGGGACATGATACAGAAAAGCGGTTTCATTACCACAGACACTTCAGTCTACATTCATTTTTTTCTTTGCCTTGTTTCTGGGTTGGATTCATAAATTATATATAATGGTGACCAGACTTCTGGGTAAGGGCACCATGTTGACTAGAATAATAGGCACCGCTCTGTAACTGTTGCATTTTAAATCTGGCAGAAAATGAGATTTGTGTGTGGGTGTGTGGGAGAAATGCTGTAGAGATTTGTCTCATGCTTGGTTTCACCTTGAAAAAAATGGAGCCAAAGGAAGGGGGCTGAAAATAAATGTTGTTTGCACATGCGATAGCTCAAAATAATGGTCCAAACTCTTAATTCCAAATTTATTTGTCATAGAAGAAATAAACACTTTAGCTGCAAAGCCTCTCTGCCCCACTGTCTCCCTCATTTGAGGCAACTGAGAACCAGAAATGGAGGAGGACTTACCCCCTGGTTGGCAGATAGACAGTGAAAATCCAGGCTGGTTGCCATGAAAAAGAGCAAAAGAGCAACGGTTAAAAAGCCATATTCCTTGGGGAGTGTGATTTGAAACACCCCACGCACAAAAGCGGCTTTAGCAGTATGCATGAAGAGTCTTAAAAAAATGTCCTTATCCTCTAACTCCTTTGGGATGGCTTCTATTCCCCCTTAGCACAGATTCTCATTTCTAGTAACAATTCCAAGGAAATACATTGACACATAAAGAGGTTCGTGGAAGCTGTATTTTAACACATTCAAAGCAAACTCCCCGTCCGCTGGTGGGGGAATGTTTAAGTAAACGGTGGAGCATCTGCTCGTGGGCGATTAAGGGCCCGTTTGCCATAGAACTTCAGAGACCAGATGACAACGTTGGGCAAATGCTTATGGAAAATGAAAAGGACACGCTCCAAGTCCGTCCACCTAGGGTGTTCACACCTACTTAGAAGACGCATGGCTGAACACCTAGGAGCAAATGGAGAAGCAGCGGTGATTTCCTCCGGAGTCAGTGTTTAATGAGCTGGCTGATGGAAATTTTTTTTCCAGGAAAAGGTATTTCCAACTGGATATATACTGTTCAATCGTGAGAAGAGATCGCATGAGAAAATGAAAAACTTTCTTGATTAGCTATAAAACTATATTCCCCCAATATTAAAAAAAATATTTATTTCTTTGGCTGCGACGAGTCGTAGTTGTGGTCACACGTGATCTTTAGTTGTGGCAGGGGGGCTTTCGGTTGCAGTGTGTTCGAACTGGTTCTCTGAGCAGGGATCAAGCCCCAGCCCCCTGCATTGGGAGCTCGGTGTGTTAGCCCCTGGACCACCAGGGAAGTCCCTCCCCCAGTATTTTAAATGATGAAACTAACTTAGCAACAGGGTAGCATATATAAAAAAAGGGGGGGGAATAGGAACATAAGGGAATGATCCGTAATCTGAAGGAGAAAAAAATTACCACCAAAGACACCTATTAAAAAATGATTTGGATAAGTCAGTGTTCTCTGCTGAAGTCTGATGGAGGTTGTATTCAGTACTGCTGCTGAATAATCTTTCCCCAAATCTGCTTCGGGCTCCTCTTTGCCCACAGGATGGATCCAGGATGGCTAGTGGCCAAGCAGGACTTTGCCCCGTTGTATCCCCCCTTGTTCCCCCAAACTGAGCCTACCTTGCTCTTCTCCCCTGTCCATGCTGCTCTGGCTATGAGGAATGCCTTACCTTGATCTGACTCCCCTAATGAATTCCTCTCCCCTTGTCAGAGCCCATCTGAAATAGCCCCTCAGACCCAGCTCAAAGGTGCCTTTCTTTTGGATGCTTTTGCTCCTCCCCTCCCTTTGTCCTATCACCTGTGAAGAGAGTGATTTTCCCTTGGCTTTCTGCAGCCTTCTTATTTATCATCCTATGCAATACTTGCTTGTATTTCTATAAATCTGTCTCCTCCACTGGACTCTGGGCTCAAGGACTTGGGAACCATATCTGACTCTGCCTTGTGTCCTAGCACATAACACAGCGCCTAACCCACTATAGGCACACATAGAAAAGATTAATTGTATTTTTGTTGACATTTTTCTAAGTCCAAACAGTGCCCTTGCAGAGCACATTTTGTGAAGATTCCGATGGTGGAAGAAGGGTGTTGTTTGTAGAAACTTAGGGGGATACAGAAATAGGAGGGAGGAGATGAAGACTGTCTGTGATTCCAGGACCCCAAAATCACCAGGCTGGCACAGTTCTCTGGTCTTGTGTCTGAGCACATGAACACACACACTCACGCAGATGTTATCGAATGCATGGACGCAAGTAGTTTATAATAGGATATTTATGTATGCTAGTTTAACCAATATCTAATTATTAGACATACAGCTATTTTAGGCAATTTCTTTTTTTTTTTTTAAACAAATGTATTTATTTTCTAGGCTCTTTGGTTTTGGCATGAGAACTCTTAGTTGCAGCCTGTGGGATCTAGTTCCCTGACCAGGGATTGAACCTCAGGCCCCTGCACTGGGAGCTTGGACTCTTAGTCACTGGACACCAGGGAAGTCCCAGCAATTTCTAATCTTTTACTCCCCCACCCGCTTTTTTATTTCTTTCACCAAAAATGCATCACCAGGTACAATGTTCTGTGTGACCTACCCACAACTTCTATGCATATCTCTAATTATTTCCATGGCCTAAATACCCAGATGGGATGGTTTAGATTTTCTGAGAGCCATTACTAAATTCTCTCTGGGGAATACACCATCACAACCCCTGTCTTTCCGTCTCTTAAAGAACACATTTTATGCGAAGGGCCAGCAATGTATCTTATTTTAGAAAGAAGTCACCTAGAAGCCAAAGAATGGATCTTAAACTGTAAGGTAGTAGAGATTCAAGTGGAAATAAATACATTCATGAAAACTTGCCTTCCCGCCTGGCTCTTCTTGCTTAGCGGGAGCATCTTTTGGGTGCTCATCCCTGTTATGTGAAATCCATTTTAGGACAGGTCCATGGAGCCACGGAGAGAAAGCCTCTTAGTGTCTAAAGCACTAACAAGACTTATTTTTTTCCCTTACCAGTATGTACCTTTTTGATGCAGAAGTAATGCATATTCATGATGGAACTTCTTGGCAAATAGAGAAAAATAGAAAAAAAGTAATAAAAGCCACTCAAAATCATGCTGTGGTTTGTATTTGGGAGCATACTTTTCATGGCCAACAAGACACTCATAATTGGTGACATCACCTGGAAAGCCTTTGTGTGTCCCTGCTCTATGAACCCTGTGTTGATCGGCACCAACTTAAAGTCATTGGCTCCATCCTAAATCGCCGTGTGACTGCTTGGCAAGGCACTTACCTTCTTTGCTCCGGAATTTCTTACTCATGATTCTCTCAAGATTCAGCCCTTAAGATGTTATGAATCTGTAACAATGTGATTCTACTAAGAATCAGATTCCTGGCTAGTCTGACATGTAGGCAAATTGTAACCATCTAGGTGACCAACAATGTTACTCAACCACATGACACATCCACCCTTTGAAAGCTTGTATCTGTCCTTTTGTTTCTCCATGATCTAACCACATAGGAACCACGTGTGTCTCCTCCGATAAACCCCATGCGGTTGTGCCTCTGTCTTTGCCTCAGCTGTTTTCTCTTCCTGGGACACACTTTCCTGACTTTTTCAGGGCACTACTCAGATGTCACCTCCTCCAGGCAGCCTTCTCTGCTTTCCCCAAGGCCGAGTGAGTTACTAACTTCCCCGTGTTCCCACAGCACCATGTAAAAACAGTCATAATCATTCATATGGAGTGACACTGCAATTTTTGCCATCATTTCTTGTTTAGTCGCTGAGTTGTATCTGACTTTTGTGACCCCATGGACTATAGCCGGCTGACTTCCTCTGTCCATGGGATTTCCCAGCAAAGAATACTGGAGAGGGTTGCCATTTCCTCCAGGGGATCTTCCCAACCCAAGATCAAACCTGCATCTCTTATGACTTCTGCATTGGCAAGTGAGTTCTTTACCACTAGCACTCCCTGGGAAGTCTTTGAGTCTAGATGGTTCTGCCGTTAATTAAGTTTATCAGCTACTGAAGATTTGGGAGGGATTATTTCTTATGGAGAAGGCAATGGCACCCCACTCCAGTACTCTTGCCTGGAAAATCCCATGGATGGAGGAGCCTGGTGGGCTGCAGTCCATGGGGTTGCTGAGAGTTGGACATGACTGAGCGACTTCACTTTCACTTTTCACTTTCGTGCATTGGAGAAGGAAATGGGAGCATGTTACCATGCTGAAAGAGAAAGACATTGCAAAGAGAGAGAGAGAGGGGTGACTTGGGTGGGGGGTGGGGGCAGGGGGTGAACCAAAAGGCAAAGATGGTGAGCATCTGTGCTTCCAGGGGGAAATGGAATTGCAGGTGTGCAGCCCCTTCATTTGTCAATGTCCTGTAAATCTGAAAATGGAAACAGTAATAACCAGGAATTGCATTTGCAACACCTCTGCCATGTTTATAGAGCCTCAGGCAGGACATCTGACTCATTAATGTCAGCCGATGGAAGGGCCACGTCCTAAACCTTTCATCTGAGACCCTCGGCCCCATCCCCGTTTCTTCACCGTAACACGTGTGTGACATAGGGAAACTGTCTTTGCCTCCGCAGACACATCCAGAGAATGGCCACGCATCAGAGCAGGGCTAGGCTCCCATGTGTCCTGAGCCACAGAAGCTAAGAGGGCCTTTTGGTACACGTACGGCAGCCTGCAGGCCCATGCTGCACACTAGTCAGAGCAGGGGCACGAAGTCATTCTGCATTTACATGTCCAGGCTCATGGGATGGTGAGTGAGTGGCGGTGGAGATGTTAGACGTGATCATGTCGGGACATCCAGGGGGAACCCTCTATGTATGCACGGGCAGAGTTCGGTGCTGCAGGAGGAAGGCAGCAGGCAGGGCTCCACATCCACAACAAACCCAGTCTATACACCGAGAGCCAAGCCACCCAAAGAGAAAGCTGTCGGCAGAGGCCCTGTCACAGGCTGCCTCGGGCAGAGACACTTCCCTTAGCTGTTCTTTGGTAAAGAGTCGGTACTCTGTGTGCATTTTGAGCCCGCGAATAAGCAAAGAGCTAAGGTGCTTCTGCAAAGCATCATAAATTCCTAGTCCAAGGGAAGGGCTCACAGCCTGGACTGGCTTGGAACAAGGTAAGCACTGGACATCTAGTGAAGGAGCCCAGAATGGACAGCACAAGAGGCAGGGAGGAACAGGACGACGCTCCCATCCTCACTTAGCTGGGGTCACCGTAGCTATTTGATGGAGAGATGGGTTGGAAATGATCGTCAGGCCTGGCTGTGTGCACGCTAAGTCGTTTCAGTCGTGCCCGACTCTGCGACACCATGGACTGTAACCCGCCAGGCTTCTCTGTCCGTGGGATTCTCCAGGCAAGAATACTGGAGTGGATTGTCATGCCCTCCTCCAGGGGATCTTTCTGACCCAGGGATCGAACCCATGTCTCTTACGTCTCCTGCATTGGCAGGCACATTCTTTACCACCAGTGGCGCCTGGGAAGCCCGATTTTCAGGCTACCACGCTGCATATCTTCGTGGCTGGGGCTGAATTTGAGTCTAGGTTTGTCTGACTCTTCCTTTCCCCTGAGCCAGATGCTTGAGAGCTCAAAAGGGGAGAGGAAGGAGGGGAAGATTAATCTGGAGACTTGTGCTCATGTCTTTAGCTCGATGTCAGTAGTTTCAGCCTTTAACTTAACGTTAAACAGTTTCCATTCTACCTGTGGGTTCAACCCATCCCAGCCAAACTTTGTCTCCTCTTTAAAAAGTCCTAAGTCAAGGGACCCCTTAGGGTTGTGAAGTGTGTGACTGACCTTGGTGAAACAGCTCTGTTGTCATGGAAACAAGGCGGCGGGGGGTGGGCAAATCAGCAAGTGGTCCCACCCCACTCCCTTGGGTTTCCGCTGGGCGGGGGGCAGGGCCCAGGGCCAGTGGCCCTGCTTCAGGATCTCTCTGCATATGGATTGAATAGCCTTCTAAATAGCCTTGGACAGGCGTTTGCCTCTGTGCCTCGTTTGTCAGATGAGGTGTGGGATGATCACACTCACTTCTAGTGTTTTGCAGGGATTTACAGGAGACAGTCTGTGTGTGTGCCAGGCACAAGGTCAGTGCTTTTAAATAGTAGCCCGCTTTTACATTATCGGCCTTCCCCAGTGGCTCACTGGTAAGGGATCCACCTGAAGTGCCGGAGCTGCAGCAGGTGAGGATTTGATCCCTGGCTTGGGACGATCTGCTGGAGGAGGAAATGGCACCCCACTCCAGTATGCTTGGCTGCAGAATCCCGTGGACAGAGGAGCCTGGCGTGCTGCCGTCCATGGGGTCGCAAAGAGTCAGACACGACTGAAGCGATTGACCACACATGCATTGTACATTACTACTGACTCAACTCCTCTGCCTAGAACCTCAGACTCCTGGGAGTGGCCTGTCTTTACCCTCATAAGCACCCACGGTTCGACATCTCTGAATAAGATGGGTAATTGCACCGGGAGGAAGAAAATCAGAGCTCTAACGAGAAGACATGATTTGGGTCACGAGCTCTGTGTCTGATGCTGTTGAACTGTTTTGGCAGTTGTGCTGTGAACAATGGCAAAAGCGGGGCTCCTGGTTTGCCGCTGTGCAATGATGAATTCTTGGCTTTGTCTGGGATCTCGTCCTGAGCTGCAAGAAGGGAGGCAGGATGATGGGAAAGACCCAACGGGCTGCCCTTGCTCAGCTGCCAGCTGACATATGACTGACATAACCTGGCCTTATAAGGGGCCAGCTTCCC
>NW_011494912.1:3330514-3353320 GCF_000754665.1 Bison bison bison | reverse complement strand
CAGGTGGCCTCCCAGGACCCTTCTTGTCTGTGATTCTGTTAGTCTGTGCAATGGAGAACAGGGTTCCAAACCCTCATTCCTATTAGTGATGAGCTTTATTTCTTTATGGGGGTGGGGGAAGTGTATGTTTTTCTTACAGAATAATAGAATACGGGGATACAAAACTGCGAGTCTCCTTGGAAACACAGAGAAGATGACATTTTGAGTCCTTCATTTTTCACCATTTTGAGTTGATACATAACAGTGTGTAACCTTTCTAAAAATGTGATGCTCTTCCGTAACACTTATGGTTTTCATAAAGCAAAGATCCATGCCCCACACTCTTGTCTCCAATATGAAAAATGCAGAGGAATATCCACTCAGAGTAGAAATATAACTGCTTTTATGTGGACCTTTCATTGACGAGATTGACTAGGGGTCTGGACTCTTTTAGAGACTCTAACAGGATTTAGGAAGGAGTGGTGTCACTGGAGGATTGAAGAATTGTTTCAGGTTCAGACTCACGTTTTGGGGCAAGACAAAAGGCTTGCTATCTGAGTGCTGTAGACCTTACTCTGGGAACCTCAAACACTCTAAGACATTTCAGCATTTGGGGAATCTGTCCAGTATCCAGCACATAGTTCTCTCTGGACCTCATGGACTGTGGGCCTTCCAGACTCCTCTGTCCATGGAGTTTTCCATGACAAGATACTGGAGTGAGTTACCACACCCTCCTCCTCCAGGGGATCCTCCCAACCCAGGGATTGAACCCACATCTCTTACGTCTCCTGCATTGGCAGGCAGATTCTCTACCACTAGTGCCGCCTGGGAAGCCCATTGACCTCAGGACAGGTCAGCATTATTCAGGGAAGGGGCACTGTTTATTCCTTGGGAAGCTTCAGAGGGAACATGATCTATTGATTTAAAAAAATTTTTAAATTTGGGTTTGTAATTGTGTTTATAGTTTATGTTTGATCCATGTTAACAATTAGAACACAAACTAAAATTCTTTAGCGCTTTGTGGAAAGTAGGGACTGATTTACTAGCCAACTCACTGGAGGAAGGAAAGACGGACTGCTTGAGTAATTCCTGGCTCCTTGGAAGCCAGGGCAGCGTGGATCCTGAGCTTGGAGGCTGGTGGCTCCTGCTAAGAGATGCTCAGCCATGAGATGAGGTTGGTGCGTCTGATTTCTGTGACCTTCTTAAAGCCAAGTATCTCTTCTTATTCACCTCCATTTCTCCAGAGCCTAGCATGACTCTCAGCACATGTTAACGCCCATTAACACGGATGTCCCTCCGTTAGGGTTTTCCAGGTGACACTAGAGGTAAAGAACGCACCTGCCAAAGCAGGAGACGTAAGAGATGCAGGTGTGATCCCTGAGTGGGGAAGATCCTCTGGAGGAGGAAATGGCAACCCACTCCAGTATTCTTGCCTGGAAAACCCCGTGAAAATAGGAGCCTAGCGGCTACAGCCGATGGGGGTCACAAAGAGTCAGACTGAGTGACTAACGCCTTCACTTTCACCAGCATAACTCTCAGCACACATTAACACCCGTTAACATGGACGTCCCTCCATTAACATCCATTCTTGTATTTTTAAGATGGGATGGATCTTTTCGACTCTCCACAAACACGAGCCTCAACTTGGTATCTGCAGTTCAGTCTTCTGTTCTTTTCACGTTCCTCAGGAAGACCAGCTCTGGTCACCAGTGGGAAATATAACTATGTTTCTGTAAGGGCTTTCCTCCCAACCTTAGCAAGAAGACAATTCCTTCCCTGAAGCCCCAGATGGGTTGTGTGGAAAAACACAGGCTCTGCGGTCAGAGAGAAGTAGAAAGCCCGTTATAAACCCACGATGATTCATGCAGGTGGCCCTGGCTTGGAGCCAAGTGAATCAAAGGAGCAGAGTGTGACCTGCACAGCAGGCTCAATGTATATAACAGCTTAGTATACAGTAAAGTGAGGGGAATGGTTTCAGTCAATGAGTTATTAACAGTTTGGAAATTAAACTTTGGGGTGCATTAAAAGTGTTATTTAAAAAATTTATAAGGATACTATAATAATGTATATGTTGATTAATAAGTTACAGTCAAAGACGGAATTTTCAAGATTGGTGCATTTGAAATCTAATTTAAAAAACTTTATTTTATATTGGAGTATAGCCAATTAACAACATTGCGATAATTTCAGGTGGACAGCAAAGAGACTCAGCCATACATGTACCTGTACCCATTCTCCCCCAAATGCCCCTCCCGTCCAGCTGCCACACTACACTGAGCAGAGTTTCCTGTGTTATACAGCAGGTCCTTGTTGGTTATCCAATTTAAATATAGCAGTGTACCTGTCCATCCCAAACTCCCTACTTTCCCTTCCCCCCATCCTTCCCCTTAGTAAACATAAATTTGTTCCCTAAGTCTGTGAGTCTGTCGAAATCTAAAATTTTAAAGTTTTACTCTAGCAAATTACCACTGTGAGCTAGAAAAAGAGCTTGACATGAGTTGGGGCATATATTTGCAACATGAAAAAGTGAGATCATCTTAATAAGTCAGGAATGTTTATAAATCACTAAAGCAAAGGATGATTTGCCCTGGTTATCAAAGGACAAAAAAACTTAAATGACAATTCACAGAAGAAGAAATGCAAATGGTCAGGAAATAGGAAAACAACTCATTAGCACTACCGAGGGAGTTAAGAGTTTGGACAAGACGTCATTTTTCACATTTTTATAGTTTTCAAAAACTGGCCATCTTTGAAAAAGACGATGCCAGCATTAGAGTTTTGAGGAAAGGGGCGATTGCACACACTCATTCAGCCTAGTTGTAACCTTTCTGGAGTGTGATTTTGCTATACATATGTAAGTGTGTGTGTGTGTGTATCTGTATATACATATATATGCCTTAAAATGTTCGTATTTTTTGAGTCAGAAATTCTATTTGTGGCAATTTACCCTAAAGAACAATTCTAGATGCAGGCAGATATTTATTTGCAAGAATATTCATTACATCGTTTATAATAGAAGGAAATTAGAAACAGCCTAATTGTCCATTAGAGGAATGGTTAAATAGAATTCGGTACAGCAATGCAATGGAGAAATTATGAGACAATGGAAAATAGTGTGAAATACAGAGAATCATGATTAGAATACATTAGAATGCATTAGAAAGTGAAAAAGCAGATGTATGATAGCGTCTATGACTCCATTTACATGTGTACATGAGTGCATGTGTGTGTATGTTCACACACGTGTACATAGAAATGAAGGGAGTTATCTTCAGATATTGTGGGCGACTTCTCAGTGAGTTTCAGGGATTTTCATATATAGCTTTCGCTCATGTAAGCAGATTTAGAAACAAAAATTTAATTAAAAAAAAAAAAACAGCCCTGAACTTGACTCTTTATTAGCTGTGTTATCTTAGGCAAATTACTTTACCTCTCTGAGCCTCAGTTTCACATCAACAAAACTTGCAAAGTAACATCAATTTCTTCAAATTGTGGTGCAGAGAAAATGGGATAATATGTATGAGAGCTCCTGATCCATATTAATCACTCAATAAGTGCAGTTCCTCTTATTTTCTCTGGGACATTCTCTCTCCCTTATCAAAATGTGCACACTGGAGAGGTTCTAATATTAAGCCATTCTATTTTACAGTGAATTTAAATTAATGCTTTTTTTTTTCCTCCAGATGGATTTTATTCTAAGTCTGCGGGGTTTTCATTGTAAAATGAAAAGGTTTGTTTCTATAACTTTCTATTTAAAGAATAATTGCAGTCGTTTTCCAATTTGCAGAAAAATTGAAGTCAGTGTCTAGGAATTTTTTTTAATGTTCATTTTTCCACTCCAAAACCACATCAGAACCTTGTCCTTAAACATTTGTCTCCTGCTCCCAAAATGATCAGAGCAGAAACTCCTGTGAATGAGAATCTTTCAGCAAAGTCACATTTGGTTATTTGAATAGACCAAGGTTTCTGCAAAGCGGATGCTGGCTCTGCAGATAAGACGAGTATGGGAAGCACTTCATGGAAGGAGTGAGCGTTCATAGGTGGCGGCGTGAAAGCTCCTGTTTCCCCAGAGTTATAAGAGAATGAAGCAGGTAGCAATCTGAGGGGTAGTCATTAGCTAGAATGACACCTGTCTTCCTACCCAACTTCACAAGGAGGTGTAGGTCAGATTACTGGGGGTGCCGTGTGTGATTGGATTTCCCAAGTGGCTCAGTGGTAAAGAATCCACCTGCAGTGCAGGAGATTCGGGTTCCATCCCTGGGCTGGGAAGATCCCCTGGAGGAGGAAATGGTAACTTACTCCAGTATTCTTGCCTGGGAAATCCCATGGACAGAGGAGGCTGGCGGGCTGCAGTCCATGGGGTCGCGAAAGAGTCAGACACAACTTAGCGACTAAACAACAAGAGTGTGATTATGCTGTGTCATGTACCCTGCGCCAAAACTGATACCCTGAAATTTCAGCAGCCCTTTCTTTAAGTTGAGCGATAATCCTTGTCAGAAGTTAGACCAAGCTGACAATTCCCATTGATCATGTTGTAACAAATATCAAACTCCATCTTAGGAGACAAGACATTTCTCCTCCAGACTATTCTGAAATGGCCCTTTGCCAGCTTTCTGCAGGGTTCGTTAATAACCTCATCCTGATGTCGGTCAGGCCCCCTTCTTGCAGGCTCAGCTCAGCCACGAACCTTGTTAGAATCCCAGTCTGTGTTCCTGGCAAACAGCTGCCTCTTGCTCTTGAAACCTGATGGGGAGAAAAATGGTCCCTCCAGTTCCTCCCAGCCTTAAACAGAAACATCTGCTCCTAAGAAGCCTTTTGCTGGCTGGGTTTGCAGGGAATGTGTTCTGGGGGTGGGCAATAGCGCTGTCTCCCCACCCGCCAGGCGACACGGGCCAGAGGGGACTGCTGGCTGCAGGGGACGGTGGACCCTGGGAATAGTTCACCTGCCAGGAAAACTGAAGCTTCATGCTGCATGTTTTATAAAGCTGCAATTTTTATAAAGTGCAATTCTGGGCTTAAAAGGTGAGACATTGCCAGGTGGTGAAAAGTGCTTGTGAAAGAAAAAGAGGGAGAGAGAAGGAGGGAAGGAGAAGAGAAAACTGATTGAATCCATGAGTCCTGAATCTTTTGTTTCTCTTTTTCCTATCAGCTGGGCCACAAATGAAGTTTTCTGGTGTGGAGGCATCCACTGAGACAGATGGTTTTCTTTTACCCAGCTCTGTCTGACATCCAACCACATTTCTCTGTTTTTTGGCACAGATTAAATAAGGGGACATAGGAAGAGCCTTCTCCCAGAGCGTGGATACACGGTCCTGGATTCTCCTTCCTCCTTGTTATCTTCTGAAAGCTCTTAGGATCCTAACTTCTTCATTTCATTTTGCTTTTGGACGAGCACACCGAGGCACCTGGAAATTAAGGGTTTGTTTCAAGTTCTGCTTTTGGACTCATAATAGTGCCCAGTTCCTGCATCCTTTGAAGGATGTGTTTAAATCACACAGACCATGGGCTGTGATCCTAATGCAGCTTTATCTTTGCCTCCCTTTTATGGGGCCAGCCCTTTCCCTTGCCAGTCTATGACCCCTGGGCCAGGTAGGGAAGAAGCACTCCCATGGTCATTCTAAGCTATAAAACAGGAGAATCCCAGTCCCCTGGGATAATCAAAAGTCACAACCTGATTTAAAGTCATCACACCCATGCTTCCACAGTGAGCTTGATGCAGACAGGAAATTCGGGGACAGGGGTGGGTATTGTTCCCCTCTCTTTCCCTTGGCTAAGACCCTGTGCTCCCAATGTGGGGGGCCCGGGTTCAAACTCTGGTCAGGGAACTAGATCCCACAAGCCACAACTAAGAGTTTGCATGCTGCAACTGTTAAAAGATCCCACATGCCCCAACTAAGTCCCAGCACAGCCAAATGAATAAATAGATACTTTTAAAAAGGTGGAAGGAATGATGGAGCTAGGCAAACCCCACAATAATAATCACCAAAGGATGGTAAAATGAAGAGGCAAAAGTTATGATGAGAAACTGGGCTATTCACATAATCTCAATGTACTGCCTCCCAGGATACTTACCAGTGACAAAGGAAAGAACAGTAACTTTACGGTGGGGAAGCAGGAAGGTTAAACTTTGTCAAGCGACCAAAGTTAAGCTCCCTGGGTTGAGACATACAATGACATCGGATATTTCTCAATCTGATGTACCAACCAGGGCATCTTCATTCATTCAAGGGACTCTGTGACCCTCTTGCCAAAAGATTCTGAATGTAGACAAGAGGGGACTGATAGAATGATCCGAGACTGGGGGAGACGCAGCAACTAAATACAGTATGGGATCCTGGATCATAAAAATAACATTATTTAAACACTTTGAGAAATTTGAGTAAGGTCTGTAGACTAATTCATAGCATATGTCAGTTTTGATTCCCTAATTTAGATCATTGTCCTGCAGTTGCATAATAATAATAGGGGTGAGTTGATGGGGATATATGAATTATTTGTACTATTTGATGCAGCTTTAAGAAATATGTCTCAATTTATTTCAAATTCAAAGTTAAAAAATACATTTAAATTTATGTTAAACTTCCTATAGTGACATTCACTGTTGTTTTCAACCGGCCCTGGCTCCACACCCCTACCCTTCTCTAACCAGCATGAATAGTTTCCCGAACTCCAAGTGCAAGTAAAGACTTAGGTCCTATCTCCCCATGCAACTGATTAAAAGCCAACATGCCTTATTTCCAGGAAGTGAGTGTCTCTCTCAGAAGCTTGTTCCAATCTTGATTTTTTTCCCCGAGCATCGCAATCCAAAATGGAGTTGATTTAACACCACATCCACATTCAGAAGGGGCTTTCCTGGTAGCTCAGCTGGTAAAGAATCCGCCTGCAATGCAGGAGACCTGGGTTCGATCCCTGGGTCGGGAAGATCCCATGGAGAAGGGAAAGGCTACTCACTCCAGTGTTCTGGTTTGGAGAATTCCGTGGACTGTATAGACCATGGTTTCTCAGAGTTGAACACAACTGAGGGACTTTGATTTCACTTCCATATTCAGGATGGTCAGAGCCTGCTATTGCTTCTCAAGACCACATGGTGTCGCTGTTGGAACTCTGTCCTGCATAATCTCCCAGGCTGGGAGAGACCCCTGGGAATATCTGACAGAAAATGAGCCACTCCCTCATTCCCAGCTTGGCTGAAGGTGCTCCAGGCTTGGTTCCCTAAGACCGTTGTTCTTAGGGCTTCGCCCTTTCAATTCATATCCAGAGCTTCTTTCCAGAACGCATCTCACCCTGGAGACTGACTTGGGTTTGGTGCCAGCATCCTATATTTCATGGACCCCCTGCCCTTCCTCCATGGACCCTCACCTTCAGAGCATTCCAGAAAGTGGAGCTCCCTGTTCCTCTGCCCCACTCCGAGGGGAGACTGTTGAGGATTACTTCCTGAATAATTCCTAGGTGTCTGCATCTACTTTTCTGGGAGAGGTAGCAATTTCATTTTCTGGCCGTGCTCTCATTTTGCTGTTGTTCAGTTGCTCAGTCGTGTTTGACTCTTTGTGACCCCATGAAATGCAGCATGCCAGGCTTTCCTGCAGCACGCCAGGCTTTCCTGCAGCATGCCAGGCTTTCCTGTCCTTCACCATCTCCCGGAGTTTGGGCAAACTCACGTCCATTGAGTCAGTGATGCCATCCAACCTTCTCATCCTCTGATGTCCCCCTTCTCCTCCTGCACTCAATCTTTCCCAGCATCTGGGCCTTTTCCAATGAGTTGGCTCTTCACATCAGATGGCCAAAGTATTGGAGCTTCAGCATCAGTCCTTCCATTGAATATTCAGAGTTGATTTCCTTTAGGATTGATTGCTTTGATCTGCTTGCAGTCTAAGAGACTCGCAAGAGTGTCAAGACTCTTGAGAGTCTTCTTCTCCAGCACCATAATTTGAAAGCATCAATTTTCCGGTGCTCAACCTTCTTTATGGTCCAACTCTCACATCTGTATGTGACCACTGGAAGAACCATAGCTTTGACTCAGTGGATGTTTGTCAGCAAAGTGATGTCTCTGCTTTTTAAAATACTGTCTAGGTTTGTCATAGCTTTTCTTCCAAGGAGCAAGTGTCTTTTAATTTCATGGCTGCCGTCACCGTCTGCAATGATTTTGGAGCTGAAGAAAATTAAGTCTGTCATTAGACAAGAGAAAAAATTGGACCATATGACACTTCATTTATTCACTTTTCCCCCAAAATATTTATCAGGTACATGCTTTGTATTGGGTTCTGTGCTAGATTCTAGGGACTCAGAAATGAGAAATACACAGTTCTTATTTGCAAATCCAGACACAGAGGCCATGGAGCAAATCGGGAGATAAGATGGGTCTGTGATAGAGACGTTAAAAAATGTGATAGGGGCATTAAAAAAGCAGAGACATTACTTTCCCAACAAAGGTCTGTCTAGTCAAAGCTGTTTTTTTCCTGTAGTCATGTATGGATGTGAGAGTTGGACTATAAAAAAGTGGAGCACTGAAGAATTGCTGCCTTTGAACTGTGGTGTTGGAGAAGACTCTTGAGAGTCCCTTGGACTGCAAGGAGATCCAGTCCGTCCTAAAGGGAATCAGTCCTGAATATTCATTGGAAGGACTGATGCTGAAACATGCTGAAACTGAAGCTGAAACTCCAATACTTTGGCCACCTGATGGGAAGAGCTGACTCACTCAAAAAGACCCTGATGCTGGGAAAGACTGAAGGCGGGAGGAGAAGGGGATGACAGAGGATGAGATGGTTGGATGGCCTTACTGACTCGATGGCCATGAGGCTGAGTAAGCTCCAGGAGTTGGTGATGGACAGGGAGGCCTGGTGTGCTGCAGTCCATGGGGAGTCAGACACGACTGAGAGACTGAACTGAACTGAACTGAAGTGTGATAGGGAGCCATGGTGCACAAGAGGAAGAAGCTGCCGACCGGTCAAGTGGGAGATACCACTTGAGTTGAGTCCTGGAAGACAAAAGCAGCTGGCTGGTGTATGGCGGGAGGAGAGACCTTTGTCTCGGGGGGAATAATACGTTTGAAAACTCCAAGTCTGAATTTGAGTTCCCAGTGATTTTCCACAACTGGCTTCCCAGCACCTCTGTTGCGGTGAAGCTCATTGTATAATTTCCCCCTTTCATTCGTTTGTATCTCCATGCTGGCCTGTGAGCTCCAAGAGGCCAGAACCGTGTCTGCAAAGTTGACTGTGTTCCCAGAGCCTGGAACACGGTAGATTCTCAGTTTAAAAAGATGATGAGTTAATGAAGCCTCCTAACACATTAGTGGCAAGACGAGTGATTCTGTCTGGTTGGAATGATGTTTGGGGAGAAGCAGTTGCAAAAGATGGGTCGCCTAGAGCTTGTGTGTAAGCTGAGGAGTTTTTGCTTAATCTTGAAGCCTCAGACTATAACTGAAAGAAAGAATAATGCCATCGCATTTGTGTTTTAGGACTAACTCTGCAACAGCATGGGGACCACCCAAGAGGGTACAAATGGGAGAGACAGTGAGACCAGTTGGAGGTGCTCGCTGAGGTTTGGGCAAATAGCAAAGAGCTCTTGAACCAAGGGGCTGTGGGGCTGAGGAGAAGGGTGTATGGAGGACATCACCGAGGGAGCTGGGTGGCAGGGTGCGGGACAGAGGGCTCTTGCGGGATCTGGCCGGGACGGCCACTAGAAGGCGCTGTCGTTCCCTGAAGGAAGATGTGTGCGTGTTCAGTTGGGTCTGACTCTCTTGCAACCCCACGGACTGTAGCCTATTCCTTCTCCAGCGGATCTTTCCGACCCAGGAATCGAAATGGGGTCTCCTGCATTGCAGGCAGATTCTTTACCAACTGAGCTATCAGAGGCGCCCTGTAGCCCACCAGGTTCCTCTGTTCATGAGATCCTCCAGGCAAGAATATTGGAATGGGTTGCCATTCCCTTCTCCAGAGGATCTTCCTGACCCAGGGATTGAACCTCATCTCTTGTGCCTCCTGCATTGGCAAGCCGATTCTTTATCTCTGCGCCACCTGGGAAGCCCCCGCAGGGAGACTTAGCAGAAGCCGTATGTGGGGGAGATAGGAGTTTGGTTCTGGACCCATGGAATGGCTGGTGTCTGTCTGTGGGACATTGCAGATGAAATGTCAGGCAAAGTGTTGGAAGTGTGGGTCTGGCAATGAGAAGGGAGGCCTAGGATGTGAAGGAGATTTGGATAAATCTCAGGATAAAGATGGAGACAATGCTATGGGTCTGAACATCATCCAAAGACAGAAGGTTGAGAAAGGCAGGCACTCGGGATGGAGCCCCGCAGGGATTATCAACAGAATGAGAAAGAAAGACCCAGGCAAGGAGACAAAGAAATAGGGGAATCCAAGAGACCACGGAGTGTCAGAAGTCAAGGAAGAAGATGCTTCTAGAAGGATGGAGTGGTCCACAGGGTCAAATGCAGTAGCAAGATGCAAGTGCGTAAAGCCTGGATGCTGCCCATTGATTGTCCTTTGGGGTCCTGGTGGAGGGGTGGGTCGGGTGTGAGGGCAGGGCGGGCTATTACCCCTCAACCACATGGATCCCTCACTCTCCGAACCCCCCCACTTGGCTGCTTCTGCCCCTGCACACGGACTTCTCATGAGCCTCACCACCACTTCCCCAGCGGCATCCTTCGAGGTCATCTCCAAGCTCACTTCTTTTCCGTATCCTGCCACCTAGGTGGAGTTAATCCCTCTTTCATCCGTGTTTCTAAGACACTTGATCATACCTCTTAGTTCAGTGTGTTATGTTATTAGCATGACTTGAATGGTGAGCCGTAGCTATCATCTATAATCCATCTATTTGTATCTGGACTTTCCGCCATGTCTCTACCTCCCTCTGGCTCCCCCCGCCGCCCACTCTGAGACATATGGTGAAGCCGAAACAGAGACTCTGAGAAAATGCCTTCTTGGGTGTGTGAGGGAGAGTCTCCCTGGAGAGTTTGCAGAGCTGTTTGTTGTTGTCTGGCCTGGGTCACCCTGGGTCTTGGGGAAGAGAGGGAGGGAGCTATGAAATGAAGAGGGAGAGGGTCGTAGAGGATGACCTGGACAGTGGGTGGAGGTTCGACTGTCTCGTGGGGAGTAGAAAGGGGACCCTTACCTCCTGCCTGGATGGAACTGAGCAAATCTGGGAATTTCATCCTGAGTCCCGAGCCAGAGATGGGGCACACGGGGCTGCACCATCCGTAGGACCCTCCTTTGCTCAGCAGATCAGGGGCCCTGAAAACAGGGGCTGGGTGTCTGTCTCCTTTGCTCGTTTGCTCTCTGGGTGTGGGGTGTTGGGTAAAAACTGTTGAATTGCACTGAGAGGCAGAACTAGGGCTCAGGGTGCTCACTGAATTGGTGGCCGCCTGATGCAAAGAGCTGAATCATTGGAAAAGACCCTGACGCTGGAAAAGATTGAAGGCAAAAGAAGGAGGGGGCAGCAGAGGACGACGAGATGGTTTGATAGCATCACCAACTCAATGGATATGAATGTGAACAAACTCCGGGAGATGGTGAAGGACAGAGGAGCCTGGCATGCTGCAGTCCATGGGGTCACAAAGAGTTGAACATGACTTAGTGACTGAACAACACACCTGCCAATGAATCATGCTCTCTTTTTACCCTTTCCTCCAACAAAGACATCAGCAGCTCAAAGAAAGGGAAGCTGGGAACTTGGAAAGCCCTCGGTGTCCTTTGGGATGGGTCTAAGCCCACTCCCCAGGCTTGGAGCTGAGCTAGGGGCAGCCAGGCTCTGTCCCATCTCTGGAGACACACACCGGCTCTCCTCTGAGCGCTGCCAGTCGGTGTAACATTTCACACTGCCATTGATTTTTATGTCTTCCTACACTAATTAGACATGTTATTACTAATCTCTGGTAATCACCACTAGAGGCTTGTGGAAACTCTCCGAGATTTCAATCTAGATTAAAAATAAGAAACATTATCACCTCTGGGAAAATGCAAAGAAAGCACATGTTATTTTAATGTTTAAATCAATAAAGCTGTCCTGCTTCTGTTTGGTGCTAGTATTGACGAAATTTATAAAAATCCTGTTTAAGTTTCCTTCTGTCCATCTCACCCCGTCGTGGGGTACCCAGTTGATTTTTCTGAGGGTATCTGATGGGGGCTACAGAGGAAAGGCTGCCCAAGACCCGCATGCCTTGGGGCCCTATTGCAGAGACCTCGGCGAGTGGCGAGGGGGGAGGTGCAAGGGACCCAGTTTCCATTCCTTTATTTTTATTTCCATAGATTCCTCTTATTAAAGAAGTGTTTGAATCCACAAGAAAGAAAGAAAATCCTTTCTTCCTTAATTAATCTCTCTTCCACTGGTTAGATGGCAAACTTTAATTGCAAAACAACCTATCGGCCGCATGGCAGATTAAATTGTGGGAGGGGCATGGAGTAGGGAGGGGAGGTGAACATCTTAACCCCGGTTGGGGTGGGGGGGGGTCCTGTCACCAGGGAGCAGAGAAAAGAAATGATCTTCGAAGGACGAGAACGCCATCTAGCCTCTTCTCTCACACAACTGAAAGAAATGTGTTGACACAGAGAAAGAAATGAGCCTACTTTAATGTTCTGTAGAGACAGACTGTAATTTGTAATACCTCTGATCGGAAATTGAGGCGCCATATGGACCTGAAGTGAAATAAAGCACAGTTAACTTTTTGCCAGGCATAGTGGAGAGGGAGGGGGGATGAAACCCATCTCCATATAATATCGCCACAGCTATGTTTCTGGCGTCAGAACAGAGACAGCTTGTGCACCCAGAAGGGTGCCATCGTGTACCGCAACTTGGGAGGTGGCCGGCTTCTCCGTGCCTGCTGTGTCTGCCGGGAGTGGTACCCAGCGAGTTGTGAAGCCAAGGGGCAGGATGCATTTGGCAGCTTCACCCGCCTGCCCAGGAGTCCCTACTCTTATTTCTGAAACCCCCAGGGCTGCTGAAGTGCTGGGGCATGCGTTTGTCATTATGCCCCCAGGCATTGTTTTCCATATCTGTTTCCCTTACCAGACTGTGAGCTCCTTGAGGGCAGGGGTTACCTGATAAAAACAAGGGTGGAAATGATTGTGACGATGATATCATTGTTACTGTATGTTGAGCACCTATAATATGCTTTCGAGGTGTGTTGCTGGAGAAGACTTGATGCTTTTGAACTGTAGTGCTGGAGAAGACTCTTAAGAGTCCCTTGGAAGCAAGATCAAACCAGTCAACCCTAAAGGAAATCAACCCTGAATACTCATTTGAAGGACTGATGCTAAAGCTGAAGTTCCAATACTTTGGCCACTTGATGCAAAAAGCCAACTCATTGGAAAAGACCCTGATTCTTGGAAAGATTGAAGGCAGGAGGAGAAGGATATGATGGTGGATGAGATGGTTGGATGGCATCACTGACTCAATGGTCATGAGTTTGAGTAAGCTCCGGGAGATAGTAGAGGACAGGGAAGCCTGGTGTGCTGCAGTCCATGGGGTCACAAAGAGTTGGACACGACTGAGTGCCTGAACAACAATGATATGCCAGCTCTGATTTAGGCACCTTACTTACCTTTTCAACAATTCATTCACTCTGCCAACAAAGGAAGTGTCTTAGCTTGGGCTGCAAAAACAAAATGCCACAGAATGGGAGGCTTAGAAAATAGACTTTTATTTCTCACAGTTCTGGAGGGTACAAGCCCAAGGTCAAGGTGCTGGTAGATGCTGTTCATGGTGAGAGCCTGCTTCCTGGCATGCAGGAAGCTGCCTTCCTTCTGTTTCTCACAGAGGAGAGAGAGAGTGCGAGGGCAAACAACTCCTCTGCTCCCTTGTGTTTTTTTTCTTCTTTTTTTTAATACTTATTTATTTTATTATTTATTTGGCTGTGCTGGGATCTTTAGCTGCAACGTGTGGGATCTTTTGGCTTCCCAAGTGGCTCAGTGGTAAAGAATCTGCCTACAATGCAGGAGATGCGAGTTCAACCCCTGGGTCAGGAAGATTCCCCAGGGGGAGAACACAGCAACCCACTCCAGTATTCTTGCCTGAAGAAATCCATGGACAGAAGAACCTGGTGAGCTATATGTAGTTCATGGTGTCACAGAGAGTTGGACATGACCTAGTGATTAGACAACAACAACAGTGAGATCTTTTAGTTGTGCTATCAGGATATTTAGCTGTGGCATGTGAACTCTTAGTTACAACTTGTGGGATCTAGTTCCCTGACCAAGGATGGAAGCTCTGCCCCCTGCAGAGTCTTGGCCACTGGACCATCAGGAAATTCCCTAGTCCCTCCTTATAAGGGCACTAATCCTGTCATGAGGGCCCCACCCTCTATAGCGGTAAGTATTATTATTATCATCTATTAATGAATTATTAATAATTAAAGTTTGAAGAGATCCAGGGACTCTCCTGAGGCTACTTAACCATCCGGTGGCAGAATTAGACCTGAACCCCAGTTTTCCAACTCCAAGGCTGGTCCTTGTCCCTCCTGGCCACGCTGTGTCCTGAGCTGAACCCAGGTCTGCTGGCTGACGTTGGCTGAAAAGTCCATGTGATTGCCACCATTTGTAATAAGAAAATCCGACTCAGAGACATGCTGAATTTCCCAGAACAGAGGTATTTGGTAAGGACCAGACTTGGATTTTGAACATAGATCTGTCTGATGCCCAGATTCTTGCTTTTTATATCACCTTACAAGTGCATTTTGATATCCCTACCAAGGAGAAAATGATTTCCTTTCAAAAGGAGGGATTTTCTGGATTAAAGGCGTCTAGACATCTCTCTCATCTTAATGCGGATTTATTCAGAGTAAAGCAGGATCTCCCTGACTAGTGGTAAAACTGTCAGTGAAATACAAAGCACTGATGGTCACTCTCCAACAGCCTTATCTTCACAGATCCCTGGACACACGATCCTCACATGAATTTGTCCTCCCTCCCTCCCTCCTTTGTTCCTTCCTTCCCTCCTCCCCTCCTTCCCTTTTTAAGGACTGAGCCAGAACAAGGCTTTCCCTGCAGCAGTTCTGGTCTGGGGAAGGTGAATTTATCTGAGGTCACTGGCCGCAGAGAGCATCTCTCGCTGTGGCTGCCATTTGGAGACTTAGCAGGTGGCCATGGGGCATCCCAGGTGGCTCAGCAGTAACGAATGGACATGCCAGTGCAGGAGGTGTGTAAGACTGAACACACGTGCCCACATGCGAGCTGTATCCAGTGCACCAGCAGGCGGGGCCTGTGGCTACTTCGGCTGCCACCAACCTTGTGTTTCGAGGGCCTGGAAGTCAGGAATGGCTTCTCCTTCCAGCTCTGACTTTTCTTTTTCCCAAAGTTCCCAAAGTCAACATCTGTTGATTTTAGTTGACTCAAGAGCCAGGCCATCCAACCCTCTGGTGCTCCAGTAAGCTCTCTCCTTCCTCAACCAGCCTGCTCCAAGTTTTCTCTACAGCTCTGTGGTCCCTGGGGACTGGAATGTCAGGCATAGGGCGTCACTGAGGAGGTATAAGGCAGCGCTGGGCTTTCCAAGTGGTGCTAGTGATAAAGAACCCACCTGCTAATTCAGGAGATGTGAAAGATGTGGGCTCGATGCCTGGGTTGGGAATATCCCCTAGAGGAGGGCATGGCAACCCACTCCAGTATTCTTGCCTGGAGAATCCCCATAGACAGAGGACCCTGGCGGGCTACAGTCAATGGGGTCGCAAAGAGTCGGACATGACTGAATCGACTTAGCATGCATGCACAAGGCAGGGCCTTCGGAGGGATTAAAGCACCTCAGGGTTTCCCAGAGCTCTGGGACACCTCACTGAGTCCCATACACACTTAGTTATCCATTCCATGCTAGATTATGAGCTCTCTGAGGGCAAGAATCTCATCTTGTTCATTGCTTTGTGTTCCCAGCTGAGTTCCTGGCACTTCGAAGGCTGCCAGTGAATACTGGATGATCACTGTCATCCCAACACAAATCCCAGGAGGCCCACACGACTACCCTCATTTATATGCTGGCCTTTGTGGTTTGTTTTTTTTTTGGGGGGGGGACCGTGCTCCATGCTTGTGAGATTGAACCTGCAGCCCCTGCAGTGGGAGCGTGAAGTCTTAACCATGGGACCACCAGGGAATTCCCTGTGCTGACATTTGGACCATGGCCTTTGGGGAGGAGAAGAAGCTGGGGCTAGTTCCAAATTGTGCAGAGATTTTGCATTTGTTCTAGTATCCACCTCCGTAGGTTATAATGATAAAAACAAATGTTGAAGGAATCATCGTGCTCCCTGGGCACCGAGTGCTGTGCTCATGCTTTACTGATAGTTACTTCACTAAGTTCTCACTGTAACCCTGTGAGAAGACAATTTGCTTGTGCAGTTTTTGGAAACAAATTTTGTTTATTTCTTTACGTTTGGCTGTGCCGGGTCTTTGCTGATGTGTGCACGCTGGCTTCCTCTAGTTGCAATGCTCAGGCTTCTCATTGCAGCGGCTTCTCTCGTTGCAGAACGTAGGCTCCAGGGCACGTGGGCTTCAGTAGTCGCAGCACATGAACTCAGAAGTTGTGGTGCTCAGGCTTAGTTGTTCCGCCGCATGTGGAATCTTCCCAGACCAGGGATTGAACCTGTGTCCCCCGCATTGGCAGGTGGATTCTTTACCACTGAGCCACCAGGGAAGTCTGCTTGTGCAGTTTTTAAAAAATCAAGGCACCAAGGTTTAGAGGGCTTCCCTGATAGCTCAGTTGGTAAAGAATCCACAGGAGACCCTGGTTCGATTTGTGGGTTGGGAAGATCCACTGGAGAAGGGATAGACTACCCGTTCCAGTATTCTTGGGCTTCCCTTGTGGCTCAACTGGTAAAGAATCAGCCTGCAATGTGAGAGGCCTGGGTTCGATCCCTGGGTTGGGAAGATCTCCTGGAGAAGGGAAAGGCTACCCACTCCACTATTCTGGCCTGGAGGATTCCATGGACTGTATGGGGTCGCAAAGAGTCGGACACGACTGAGCGACTTTCACTTTCAAGGTTTAGAGAGGCTAAATGCTCCCAGCTATGGTGGCCACGCTGAGAGATTTGAGCCCAGCTCTACCCCATGCCAGAACAGTGTTCTTCCCTGCACTGACTTCCTCATCTTGTCTCTGGAACTTCTGTTGCTGTGATTCCCTTGCGTGGGGCCCTGAACTGAACAGTCCCATGAGATTACACATCCAAGCATGAGAAGGAAAGGCATTCAAAGAAGGCTGTTGCGAAATTTATTCTGTGGCCTAAAGGGGGTCTTGCGAAGGATTTAAAGAGCAATTGCATGAGCTCCTTATCCTCCACTGATAAGCCTGACTGCGAACTGTAACATATGCAGCCCGTAATGAATAAGAGAGAGATTTATTAGAGTGTGTCATATTCGGTTAAGTAGTTTCTGTGTAAGACGAGTATTTCACTTGTACATATTACATTTGCAATGGGTTTTCAACCATTTTCAATCCATTATTTTTAACTCCTTGCATTATATTGATGGTAAATTAATTACAACAATTACAAGTCAAAACCCCATATTGTCCAATTATAATTTAATTCATTTGAGTGAGCTCCTCTCTTTGAGTGAGCTCCTCTGTTTGAGTTGGGATAAAAAAGCGAAAGCACTTTGGAAAATCGTGTGGTTTCCTCTAGAATCCTGTCGTTGCATTCCATGTCTCTGTGATGGTTGCAAGAAGGTATGAGGATTCAGCAGTGGGTTGGGGGTGGGGGTTGGCTGGTTCCCAAGGTGACACCCCTCGGGGTGGTCAGCCAGCCTGGGTTCAGATCTGGATTCAACAATCAAGTGGGTGCTGTAATCATGGAGAGGTCACTCAATCTCTACGTGCTTCCATTGCCTCATTTGTAAAATGGGGTTAGTGACAGAGTCCCTACTTCTCGGGGCCTTTTCTGAGGATTAAAAGAGTTACTGTAGGTAACTCCCCTGGAACACATAGTGAGCCTGGAGGAAGTGTTGGCTGTGATTATCATTACTGAGCTCTAGGAGAGGAATGGCAGGTGGGTTTATGTCATGAGTCAATTCCAGTCCATGAGTGGTGCTTTTCTGGAACTCTATGTGAAGACAGACCCAAAGTCCCAGCTGATCTCAGGCTAGAGAGTGCAGGGATCAAAGGAATGATGCTAAGGCTGAAACTCCAGCACTTTGGCCACCTCATGCAAAGAGTTGACTCATTGGAAAAGACTCTGATGCTGGGAGGGATTGGGGGCAGGAGGAGAAGGGGACGACAGAGGATGAGATGGTTGGATGGCATCACTGACTTGATGGACGTGAGTCTGGGTGAACTCTGGGAGTTGGTGATGGACAGGGAGGCCTGGCGTGCTGCGATTCATGGGGTCGCAAAGAGTCGGACACGACTGAGCGACTGATCTGATCTGATCTGGAGAGGTAACAAGTAAGACTTTGGCCCTCTGACTATGCTTGCCTTAACTTCCCCGCTCTATTCCTAGCATCCTGCCCTGCCCTGGGCCCCTGCCAGGCCACTTTGGGATAACAGCGAGCCCTTGTACCTACCGGTGCCCGAGGCCAGCCCTGCCTTGGAGTCCTCAGTCCTTAAGCCGACCAAGCCCTTTTCTCCGTGTCAGTCAGTTTGGGCTGGGTTTTCTGCCACGGCGAACCAGACATTCTTTTTTCAATTTAATTTGTTTTGCATTTTCCATGCCTATTTTATTTAGTTCAACTTACTTTAATTGCACAAGTTCCACGCTTATGGTATAAACATTCTCACGATTGTTACTCACCCTTAAAATAGGAAGGACATTCTGTCAATGTGACACCGTGGATGGACCTTGAGGACACTATGTTAAGTGAAAGAGGCCACTCACAGAGACACAGTGTGGCCCAATTCCACTCACATGAAGTCCCTAGAGCAGTCAGTGTCACGGAGGCAGGAAGCAGGGCAGTGGCCGTGGCCTGGTGGGGCGGGGCCGGAGGGGAGTTGGGGTTTAGTGCAGGTAGTTTTAGTTGGGGGGGAGGAAAAGCGTTTGGGGATAGTTGTTGGTGGTGATTGTACAGCAATGTGAATGTACTTAACACCACTGAAGTGTGCATTTAGAAACAGTTAAGATGGGACGTCTGTGACGGTCCAGTGGTTCAGACTCTGCATCTCCAGTGCTTCCACTGCAGGAGGTGTTCCATCCACGGCTGGGAAACTCATATCCCACGTACCATGTGGCCAAAAAGAAAATAAGCTGATAGCGCCATTTAAAAATGTGATTATTAAACAGTTAAACCTTACATTAAAAATGGAATGGTTCAAATGGTACATTTCATGTTACGTATTGATACATGTTTCTTTTCTCTGCTGAAGCATACTGCTGATCTGGGCTTCCCGGGTGGCGCTAGTGGTAAAGAAGCTGCCCGCCAGTGCAGGAGACGCAAGAGACGTGGGTTTGGCCCTTGGGTCAGGAGGATCCTCTGGAGGAGGGCATGGCAACCCGCTCCAGTGTTCTTGTTTGGCGAATGCCATGGACAGAGGAGCCTGGCGGGCTACAGTCCATGGGGTCGCAAAGAGTCGGATACGACTGAAGCGACTTAGCACGCATGCGCGTGTATCACTGATCTACATAACTGCTGGTTTCAGCTGTCTGGCAAAGTGATTCAGCCACACGTATGCATATTTATCTGTTCTTTCTCATATTCTTTCCCATTTCAGGTTATTACAAAACATTGAGTATATGTCGATGTGCTCTACAGTAGATCCCTGTTGCCCACCTATTTTATATACAGTTGAGTGCATATGCTAATCCCAAACTCCCAGTTATCCTTCCCCCCTTTCCCCTTCGGCAACCACACATTTGCTTCCATGTTTATGATTCTATGTCCTGCAAATAAGTTAATCTGTATCACTTTCTTAGATTCCACATAGAAGTGATATCATATGATGTTTGTATTTCTCTAACTTGCTTCACTTGGTATGATAATCTCTAAGTCTACTTATGTTGCAGCAAATGGCACTATTCCATCTTTTTTTATGGCTGAGTAATATTCCATTGTATATATCTACCACATCTTCTTTACCCATTCATCTGTTGATGGGCACTTAGATTGCTTCCATGTCTTGGCTATTGTGAACAGGGCTGCTCGTGTTATGTGTATTAAACACGTAGGCGATGAGGTGTAGCTCGTGTTATGTGTATTAAACACGTAGGCGATGAGGTGTAAGGTCACAGGATGGGTTCCATTCTCTTTGTTGTTGTTCAGTCGCTATGTCATGTCCAGCTCTTTGAGATCCTGTGGACTGCAGCATGCCAGGCTCTCCTGTCCTTCACTATCTCCTGGCATTTTCTCAGTCCATTCTCTTTAGGGCCAATCGATTTCAAGTGCCCTGGGCCAGGTGATCGCCTCTGATTCTCTTGCTGTTTTCCGTGGCATGTTCTGACTGCATCCCCACTTTCTCCTGCTGTTCCTTCTGCTGGAATCTCTTTTGTCCTTCCTCACTGGCCTCCCTCCCACACACCTTCTGGCCTTGCTCTGTTGTGGGCAGGTGTGTTCTGCCCACATTAGTCGTCCCCATGGATAACCCGGTCTACAAGGTGGTTTCCAGCCCTGGAGCTTCCCCAAGGCTCAGTGAGTGTCTTGTTCACCTCAAGGGCCCTTAGACTCAGCACACAGCAGGTGTCAGTCATTCACTGGAGACCACCTTGCCACAAGCAGAAAGCTTTGTGGTGGTGCCCACTGAGGTGCCCTGACTGCAGAGAGCAGTCATTTTCCTAAGGACTTTTTCCTCCCTTTTCTCCAGGATGCAGTTTGTTGAAATTCCTGGGGGCGCGCACGAGGGGACTGGGTTGTTTTCCTTCAGTCTGACACTAATGAGAGCTGCCAGGACTTCCCGAGCCTCTCTGCTCTGGGCTCTTAATCTCCTCATTGTACCTGGCTCAGCCTGGCGAGGACATAAGATGCCCTGACCTGAGGCCAAGAGGACTGTCTGTCTCAGTAAGCCCGACACTGGAATGGAATGAAATTGCATGCTTACATTTTTCATCTTTCCTTCTCCTGATGTCACCAGCAGATGGAGAGTGCTTTCATTGTTTCCTTTTCCCTCCTTTTTGGCAGGAAGCTGCTTTCCCACTAGACCCCCAGCTAAGATGGAGTAAGAGAAAAACAGAAGGGAATAACAGAGAAAAAAAAAATAGAAACAGAGGAAATGAGAAAGCAAAAGAACTTGACAGCAAGGCACAATGGGTGTTTGAGATTCTGGGCTGGGATGAGAAGAGAATGCTCTATTTATAGGAGGGACCCTTGGATTAAGAGTCAGTTGGATCACAGTATGTTGCTAAGTCTCTTCAGTCCTGTCTGACTCTTTGTGACCCCCTGGACTGTAGCCCGCCAGGCTCCTCTGTCCATGGGATTCTGCAGGCAAGAATACTGGAGTGGGTTCCCAGGTCCTCCTCCAGGGGATCTTCCCAACCCAGGGGTTGAACCATGCCTCTCAGGTCTCCTGCATTGGCAGGTGGGTTCTTTACCACTGTGTGCTGCCGTCAGTCATTTAGTCGTGTCTGACTCTTTGTGACCCCATGGACTGTAGCCCGCCAGGCTCTGTCCATGGTGATTCTCCAGACAAGAATACTAGAGTGGGTTGCCATACCCTCCTTCAGGGGATCTTCTCAACCAGGGATTGAAATGGGGTCTCCTGCATTGCAGATGGATTCTTTACCAGCCAAGCTAAGGGAAGCCCTTTTTACCACTAGTGCCACCTATATGTGGATACTAAAGAAACACCCCGTATTAGCCCATCCTGTGATGAGACAGAAGGGTCAATTGTCTGACCATGATACCTGCCTCCCAGTTCCATGCCTCCCTCGGGGGTGCCTGCTAACCACAGCATTCCATCCACTCCACCTGCTGTAATGAGATTCTCTTCTCTCCTTTGGCTTAATTGGTGGATTGTCGGGGAACAAAACAGATATCTCTTCAGCTCCAATGCTGCTCTTGTGATTAGAAGGTAACATCTTTAAATGTCGGTATCTGCATTCCAATACACAGGCAGGGGAGTCAATCTGCTCGGGGATCAATAGTTGCGGTGTCTGTTGGCAGACCTGGAGGCCTCCTTTTGAAAACAGGAAGATGCAGGACAGCTCTCGATACCTGGCTCCATTTACCATGGCAGTTGGGCAGTGGTTTTGTTTCCAGGCTTATTGCTTTTCAGCTCAAGAATGATAAAAATCTTCCCGATATCAACCAGTTCAGTGTTAGTCTTGCAGAAACACAAGAATCTAAAATGTGGTTTCCTCAGCCTGGAATGCTTTTTCTGCTGGTCAAACTCTTAGGCAACCTGTGAGGTCTCATATAAAAGCCTCCTTCCACTGTCACGTGGAGGGAACCTCTGTTCTCCGCATGTTCTTGTTGTTAACACCGTCTGCCGTGTATGGGAGGTGACATCAACAATTCTGAACCATAGTGGCCATTGCATTCTTTTTTGGATGCTACATTTTTTAGGTTTCTTTGGTTTCACATTGTAAGAACCCAGCTGAGCTAGATGAAGACCTAAAGGAAATTTTCTTACAAGGTTGTATAGGTGATTTCAGAGTTCAGGGAAGGGATTTGGTCAGCCCTTAAGAATTTAACAAACAGAATCAAACAGCAATCACAACTGGCTTTCTCTGTGTATTGCTTTGTTAGTGATTCTATTTTTTTTTGCTGATTAGCTTCTTTTGCTTCCCCATCCCCATGTCAAGTGAGAGGTGTCCCCTCCCCTCCACCCACATCGCCCCAGAGTCCAGGCAGCTCTGGCCAAGGGTCAAGGCCAACGGAATCTGCATTAGTTTTCTGCTGCTGCTGCTGCTAAGTCGCTTCAGTCAAGTCTGACTCTGTGTGACCCTAGAGACGGCAGCCCACCAGGCTCCCCCGTCCCTGGGATTCTCCAGGCAAGAAC
>NW_011494912.1:3315009-3330414 GCF_000754665.1 Bison bison bison | reverse complement strand
GAGGCCTCCCTGTCCATAACCAACTCCTGGAGTTCACCCAAACCCATGTTCATCGAGTTGGTGATGCCATTCAACCATCTCATCCTCTGTTGTCCCCTTCTCCTGCCCTCAATCTTTCCCAGCATCAGGGTCTTTTCCAATGAGTCAGCTCTTCGCATCAAATGGCCAAAGTATTGGAGTTTCAGCTTCAACATCAGTCCTTCCAATGAACACCCAGGGCTGATCTCCTTTAGGATGGACTGGTTGGATCTCCTTACACCACAGTTCAAAAGCATCAATTCTTCACCGCTTAGCTTTCTTTATAGTCCAATTCTCACATCCGTACATGACCACTGGAAAAACCATAGCCTTGACTAGACAGACCTTTGTTGGCAAAGTAATGTCTCTGCTTTTTAATATGCTGTCTAGGTTGATCATAACTTTCCTTCCAAGGAGTAAGCGTCTTTTAATTTCATGGCTGGAGTCACCATCTGCAGTGATTTTGGAGCCCAGAAAAATAAAGTCTGACACTGTTTCCCCATCTATTTGCCATGAAGTGATGGGATCAGATGCCACGATCTTAGTTTTCTGCATGTTGAGCTTTAAGCCAACTTTTTCACTCTCCTCCTTCACTTTCATCAAGAGGCTTTTGAGTTCCTCTTCACTTTCTGCCATAAGGGTGGTGTCATCTGCATATCTGAGGTTACTGATATTTCTCCCAGCAATCTTGATTCCAGCTTGTGTTTCCTCCAGCCCCACATTTCTCTAGATGTACTCTGCATATAAATTAAATAAGCAGGGTGACAATATACAGCTTTGACATACTCCTTTTCCTATTTGGAACCAGTCTGTTGTTCCATGTCCAGTTCTAGCTGTTGCTTCCTGACCTGCATACAGGTTTCTCAAGAGGCAGGTCAGGTTGTCTGGTATTCCCATCTCTTCCAGAATTTTCCACAGTTTATTGTGATCCACACAGTCAAAGGCTTTGGCATAGTCAATAAAGGCTGCCCTTTAGGGCTGCCCTAACAAAGTGCCAAAACTTGGGTGGATTAAAACAACAGAACTGTGTTGCTTCACAGTTCTAGAAGCTGTAAGTCCAAAATCAGCGTGTTGATTTCTGTCTGAAGTCCTTTAAAAATTTTTTTACGTATTTCTTTGGCTGTGCCAAGTCTTAATTGTGGCAAGCAGAATCTTCTAGTTGCAGTGTGTGGGATCTTAATTCCCAGACCAGGGATCGAACCTGGGCCCCCTGGCATTGGGAGCACAGGGGTCTTAGCCACTGGGTCACCAGGGAAGTTCCCCCTCTGAAGTCTGTATGGGAGACTCTTTCCTGTCTCTCCTAGATTCTGGTGTTTGCTGGCACTCATTGGCTTGTGGACGCCTCTCGTCAGACACATGGCCGTCTTCTCCAAGTGTCTTCATATCATCTCCCCTCTGTGCACGCGTGTCTATCTTCTGTTTTATAAGGGCACCAATCTTGTTAGATTAGGGCCCACTCTAATGACCTCACTTAAAATTGATTGCGTCTGTAAAGACCCTATTTTCCCAAAAGGTCACATTCTGAGGTACTGATGGTTAGAATGTCAACCTATCTTTTTGTGGGTGGCTGCCAGTTAGGACCTGCCCACGGAGAAGTGGGCAGGACATCTGTTACATGGCCTCTGCACTGGGGCTGCTTGTACATACAACAGAGTTCCCAGCAGACCCTGATGGGGTCAAGGATTCTGTTTGCTGCAGCTTTCCCTCAAAAACTGTAAGTGCTTAATAAGAGTGAGCATTTGTTAAACCCTTACACTGAGCCCTGTGTATTCTTGGCCAGTTATACTGACTGGGTATCAAACCTGTGCTCCCTGCTTTGAAAGCGCAAAATTTTAACCACTGGGCCACCAGGGAAGTCCTCCAGATATTCCTCTTATCCCCATTTTATAGAGGAGGAAACAGGCCAAGAGGAAGTGGACTTAGCTGGGACTTTCACCAGTGGACATGGTGATGGAGTCTGTGTGCTTATCCACAGACTAGATGATTTGATACTGAGTGTTGAGTAGATGCAGGACTGGTGAGAGGAGGTTGATTTCTAGGTGGGGATGGTCAGGGAGAAGGACAGACACCTTCAAAGGTTTCCCTTGGGAAATCAAGCAGCTCACTCGGGCTTTCTAGTAGTGACGTGCTTCGCTTCTACTGTGTGACTCAACATTGAACACAGGACGTGTGTACAGCAAATTGAGACCCTTCTCCACCTGTGCATGAAGGTTTTGTACCATGAGGTACACGTGTCCTATTCTCCCCTGCTCTGTCTGTCTCTGGGCTCTGAGGTCTCAGTGATGAGGAAATGGGGGACTGGAGGAAAAGAAAGAAATGGAGAAAAGCTAGGGGTTAATGTGGGCAGGGTCCTCTCTGCTGGTCCAGATGTGGCTTTTGGAAGCACGTTGGGAGTCTAGGGGTGTGGTTCTCTATATGCCGAGAAGGGGGCCTGGGAATAAGTCAACTAGATTGGGGACTCCTACTCTGACTCCTCATTGCATATGGACTCCATATGAATTGGATATGAAACTGCCATGGAAAACAGCTGAACCTGATTAATCTTCCATCAGATTTCACACATGTTTGTTTGCCTGCCTGAGAAAACCTCCCTCCCTTCCATGCCCCCAGCCCTGCCCTCCAGCCCAAATGCTGAACTCCTGGATTCTTCTGGTGTGGAAGGCAAGGGGGCGGGCAGAGCCAGTGGCCAGTTAGCAGTAATGTTAGCTTTTGCTGTCCATCCATAGACTCACCAAGGGGTAAGTCTGGTCCCTGTGACATTTACAGCCTGACCATGGCCTTATATT
Organism: Bison bison bison; assembly: GCF_000754665.1. Lineage (NCBI taxonomy): Eukaryota > Metazoa > Chordata > Mammalia > Artiodactyla > Bovidae > Bison > Bison bison. The sequence goes on along the minus strand of NW_011494912.1, from coordinate 3,327,610 downwards.
GCCTTCAGGACATTTTCAAGGTCTCCTCCGAGATGAACCCCAAACCCTTCAAACACTCCAGGCTGAAAGTTATTACCTGTGTTGAATGCAACTGTCTGCCTCTTCACGGCCCTTTCTCTTTCCAAGAAAGAGTATCGTATGCTGCTTTTGGAGCTACTGCTTTCTATTTGTATTTCAATTTCTGGTACATGATAGATGTTTGATAAAAGGTGGAAGCCAGCAACCTTCCCATTGCACCTTTTGCTGAGATCACGAGAGGACAGTATCCAACAGATTCAGGGTGGGATCTTGCTGCCAGCCCTGGGCCTGGCAGAGGAAATATACTTGGGATAACACAGTAGGAGCTGCTGGTATATTTTCATTGTCATATGGTAAGAGTGTCTACCAGTAGTTGGAGGTTTTCTTAGCTCTAAAGGCAACAACAGAAAACTCATTCTTGAAAAGCCCAAAGGCCGTGAAGAGGTAGACAGTTGCCCTTGATGGAGGTAATAGCTTTCAGCCTGGAGTATTTCAAGGGTTTGGGTTCATCTCAGAGGAGACCTTGAAGATGTGTCACATAGAGGCAATCTTTCATAAAATCTAGCATATCCTCAGGGCTTTCAACGTATTCAAGAGGCTGAGAGGCAGGGGTGTGTGTGTGTGTGTGTGAGAGAGAGAGAGACTGATTATGAGCACATCATCTTGGCTGCATCCTGAAACTTTGGATGTTGTTTCTGAAGCAAATTAAAACAAAAAAGAAAAGAAATCTAGAATTTCTCCATTTTTATGCAAACTCAGAACCAAAGGAGGACTTCTGATAAATGTGTTGTGGTCTCTAGCAAAGACCTCTTAAATACTGTGGGTTTTGAATACATGGTGAAAGTGAAAGTGAAAGGCACTCAGTCGTGTCCCACTCTTTGCGACCCCATGGACTACATGATCCATGGAGTTCTCCAGGCCAGAATACTGGAGCAGGTAGCCTTTCCCTTCTCCAGGGGATCTTCCCAACCCAGGGATTGAACACAGGTCTCCCACATTACAGGCAGATTCTTTACCAGCTGAGCCAAGATGTAGACAAAGTGTTTGATAGTGAAGGTTAATGAATAATACAATTCAAAGGAAAGAGCCTTCATGGATAATTTCTGCAGGAGCAAAGATTTCGACTCTAGATGATTCTCCCTCCCACTCGGCTAAATCCACTTATTCATTCATGTATTCATTCCATACTCAGGTATTGAGTGGTTTTGGTCTGTTAGCTCCTACCAGTCTCTAATTGAGAACATATGAAAATCAAGCATTTGCCTCCAGGAGAATAGAGTCCAGTGTAGAAGAGAGAGAAGAAAATGCTTCAATCCTTTGAGGCTAATAACCTCTCTTTTTATAGCCAAATGGACTTGGGGTCAGTAAACAACTATTTATCATGTACTTTCTGTGGGGGGCTCTACCCTGGGCACAGAGAGGGGATGTATGTATAAATGAGATGTAAGACACAACTTATTTTCTAGAAGCTGAGAAGTTGGATAGAGGAATTGGAACCATATGAGAAATGGAACCAAGTGGACAAGCCCTATGATATAGGGCATTTGTAAACTCTTGCAGTCAAACACCATCCCTGGCACATAAGTAAGAAGTCCTTCTAAACTGGTTTGTCTGGAGGGAAGATGGAAGGAAGGAAGGCTTGTGGAGAGGGGGTATTAAAACCCCATCTGGATGGAAAGCTGTGGTTTTGTTTTCCTTGTTGAGGGAACATTCATGTGGTTAAAAAGTGATTCAGAAGGATAAAAAAGGGAATGTACAGAAATGAAAATCTTTCCCACCTCCATCTTTGGCACAAACTGTAGGCTCAGTGGACGTTCAGTCTTTAGTCCTTGCTCTATCATAACCTTGCGTGAAATACTCTACAACTGATTTTCTAATGATTTATTACTTATTTTATTTTTGGCTGTGGGGGGTCTCTGTTGCTGTGTGCAGGCTTTCTCTAGTAGCAGTGAGTGGGGCCTACACTCCTTTGTGGTACATGAGCTTCTCATTACAGTGGCTTCTCTTGCTGTGGAGCACAGGCTTAGTTCCTCTGTGGCACGTGGAATCTTCCTATCCTTGCCCTCGATCCCTGTCACTTTGGCATTTATGGGTTTATAATATTTATATTCTCTTCTACAACCATAGAAAAGTCTTCAAGGCTTTGACTATAGGCTGATGGAACTGACAGACAGCACTTACAACAGCGTGATTGTGTAAATATTATTCACTGTAGAATTGAGCAGTGTGATTAGACCCAAGGCATCGATATGTAACCCTATCATTAGGGCTGGCAGTTGCTGGGATAAAAAGCCAAAATCAACATGGAACAGGAAATGAGGATGGCAGGGTCTAACCTAATTCCAAGGTTTTCGGATTTGTGCAGTGCCCAACAGGTGCATATGTACCGCTGGTGACTAATTGTGGTTATATAAGAATGATGGTTAAATAAGAATGCCAGGATGGATGGATCACAAGCTGGAGTCAAGATTGCTGGGAGGAATATCAACAACCTCAGATATGCAAATGATACCACTCTAATGGCAGAAAGTAAAGAGGAACTAAAGAGCCTCTTGATGGCAGTGAAAGAGGAAAGTGAAAAAGCTGGCTTGAAATTCAACATTAAAAAACCGAAGATCATGGCAATTGGCCTCATCACTTCATGGCAAATAGATGAGGAGAAAAAGGAAACAGTGACAGGTTTTATTTTCTTGGGCTCCAAGATCACTATGGATAGTGACTGCAGGCATGAAATTAAAAGATACTTGTTCCTTGATAGGAAAGCTGTGACAAACCTAGACAGTGTATTAAAAAAGCAGAGGCATCAGTTTATCAACAAAGTCCGTATAGTCAAAGATATGGTTTTTCCAGTAGTCATGTACAGATGTGACCCAGGGATCGAACCTGCATCTTCTGCTTTGGCAGGCGGATTCTTTACCCCTGAGCCACCTGGGAAGCTCCACATATTGCCATCTCTCAGTACTCTTGCCTGGAAAATCCCATGGATGGAGGAGTCTGGTAGGCTGCCGTCCATGGGGTCGCTAAGAGTCGGTCGGACACGACTGAGCGACTTCACTTTCACTTTTCACTTTGATGCATTGGAGAAGGACATGGCAACCCACTCCAGTGTTCTTGCCTGGAGAATCCCAGGGACGCGGGAGCCTGGTGGGCTGCTGTCTCTGGGGTCGCACAGAGTCAGACACGACTGAAGCAACTTAGCAGGAGCTTTAAAAAATGCTGCAGCTGGTGTCTTGCGCCCAGTGGTTCTGAATAGAATGGTCTGGGAAGTGATTTGGGCGTTGGGATTTTTAAGAGCTCCCAAAGCCTGAGAATCACTGAACCAAGCGGGAGGCATTCAGGGCCCCTTGCTTCTGTGGGCAAAAGGCTATAATGAGACAGGATTCCCTATCTCCCATGTGCACTGGGCCTCTGCTGCCTCCCGAAGACTGGTGTCTGAGTTTCTGGATTGAGCACCCAGCTCATCTGATGGACTCCCTTTTAGTTCTTGAAATGCACTCTGGAAAGTCAGCCAGTCGAGCATAAAACATAAATCAGAATTTGTTCTTCCTTGTACTCTAGTTCTATTTTTTCTCCTTAGCTTGAAAGAAATCGGTTCTACATCACTTTTAGACTATCCCAGCTCAGTTAAATGTAATCTCAACTAGAGCAAAATTGCTTAATTAGACAATAATATCAGAGAAATTGACCATTATATCTGGTTATTGACTTTTCAGATGGCTTGTATTACCATTTATATTCTCTCCAGTTGGGTTTTTAAGCATGAAAAGAATTTATTGAGAGATTGTTCTTAGAAGCTATTTTTAATAGTCTAATGGCTTTTTAATTTTCAAAGCATTTATATTCATCAGTTGAAGGCAAGAAAGGACTCAGATTGACTCTTACTGCATGGCTGTTCCTGCCTCTTCAGTTATTAACTGGTTATACTTAGAAATAAAGGCACCTGATGTAGGATTTCCCCCCTCCCCTATTTATGATGACAGAGGAAGAACATCATAAAGGAAATGAACTTTAGGCTGGAAGCCACAAACATGATATTTTACAAGTTTCTGTTTATTGACTGACTGCTCTGTGCCAGGCAGTTTATGTAGATTGCCTCTAATCCTTTCAATAATCCTAGACGATAGATAGCATGGTCGTTCTTTAGTAGACTGGGAAGTGACGGCTTGGGTACGAGGACTGTTATCACCATCACCATGGCGAGTGCATGTTGACAGACAGATCCTACATCCTAGTTAACTCTTAGTCTCTTCATGACTTTTTTTTGGTGTAGGACTATAGCCAATTATACAATATAATTGTATATATTGTGTATAATACAATATATACATTGTATGTATTGTATATAATTGTATATAGATGGTAAAGAATCTGCCTGCCAGTGCTGGAGACTTGGGTTTGATCCCTGGGTCGAGAAGATCCCCTGGAGAACGGAATGGCTCCCCACTCCAGTATTCTTGCCTGGTAAATCCCATGGGCGGAGGATCCCATATATACTCCATGGGGTCACAAAAGAGTCAGACACGACTTAGCAACTAAACACTGACATAGCCGATTAACAATGTTGTGATGGTTTCAGGTGAAAATCGAAAGGACTCAGCTAAAATATACACGTATCCATTTTCCCCTAAACACCCCTCTCATCCAGGCTGCCGCATAACACTGAGCAGAGTTCTCTGTGTTATACAGTAGGTCCTTGTTGGTTACCCATATGAAATATAGCCATGTGTACACACTGATCTCAAACTCCCTCTTTTCCCCCCTCACAACCATAAGTTTGTACTTTAAGTCTGTGAGTCTGTTTTCTACATAATTTTTGATAGTGTTTCTTCCCACTCTTAGAAGTACCCCCATTGGAGCAATAGATTAAATGGCCACTCTGCTTATGGGAAACTCCTGGTGCTGTGTCTCATGTCAAGCTCTTCATGTGCTCTATTGCATGCAAACCTCATAACAGCCAATGACTTCTTCTACTGTTCTTATTTTTAAATGAGGAAACTGAGGCCTTGAGGGGTCAGGTTATGTCAGGTCGGGTCACTTACAGGGTCATGGAGTTGGTAAAGGATGCAGTCAGGCTCTGAGCCCAGATAACCTCTTTCATGACCCACTCTCTTTCTGTGACTGAAGCTGAATGTCAACCAATAACACGTTTTCAAAAATTCAGACTAAGGAGAAAGTTCCTTGAGACAGGTTATGGGGTGAAAACAGTACCAACACTATTATAGCCACAGGGACATTGAATTGTTTTGTCATGGTGGAACTTCGTTATCATGAATAAGCTGCAGGAAATCTCATTTTCTGTTGTTTGGATTGGTAGAGGAAATACAGACCCTATATATTGCATTAGCAAGAAGTGCTTTGAAAGTTATTGGGCAGCTGGATAAGATGTGCATAAATTTCTCACTTCCTATAAGCTTAATTAAACAAACTTGGTGATTGGCGGCAGCTGCAATTAGTCCTGGGACCTCAGATTACCTTAATTCAAATCTGGCATCTAAAAGAAGGTGGCTGAAGTTTCTGGAGCCTGTGCACAGCCACCTATAACTACTACTACTACTACTAAGTTGCTTCGGTTGTGTCCGACTCTGTGCGACCCCATAGATGGCAGCCCACCAGGCTCCCTCGTCCCTGGGATTCTCCAGGCAAGAATTCTGGAGTGAGTTGCCATTTCCTTCTCCAATGCATGAAAGTTAAAAGTGGAAGTGAAGTCGCTCAGTCGTGTCAGACTCTTAGCGACCCCATGGACTGCAGCCCACCAGGCTCCTCCGCCCATGGGATTTTCCAGGTGAGAGTACTGGAGTGGGGTGCCGTTGCCTTCTCCATAACTAGAGGGCTGTAAAGGAACCATGGATGAATTAAAGTGTATTTGGGGACTTCACTAGTGGTCCAGTGGTGGAGAGTCTGCTTGCCAATGCAGGGGAAACAGGTTTGATTCTTGGCCTGGGAAGATTCCACATGGCATGGGGCAGCTGAGCCCGGGCACCACAACTACTGAAGCCTACACGCCTTAGAATATGTGCTCCACAATAAGAGAAGCCATTGCACTGAGAAGTCCGAGCACCACAGCTAGAGAGTAGCCCCCACTCGCCGCAACTAGAGAAAGCCTGCGCACTGCAATGAAGACCCAGTGAAGCCACAAATAAATAAATAATGAAACATTTGAAAAAGTATATTTGGATGAAGGCGACCACGGGTGAGGGGTTGTAAAAGCCATGTACTCCAAGGACAGCTTGGAGAATTTGTGGCTATTTGGTCAGGAGTGATGACTCAGGATCCAGGGTGAAGAATGTGTCCTCAGGATGTGGGCGAGATACTACATTAGACTTGCTCTGCGTGGCTTCATGGCTATAACTGATGGAGAGATGATGTCTGCAGGGAATGAACCACCTCTGTATCTGTAGCTGCATATGGTAGCATTGGGTTGCTTTCTGGACGAGGAGATGGGATACCTGGCTGGATGGGGTGACTTGTCATTTAGCTATCTCTCCTTGCAACCTGCTTGTGGCACTTCTTACAACCAGCCATGGTGACCATTCTCAGACGACTTGGATGCTGCTTGGGGTCTCCAGCTCCTTGAGAACTAGAGAAGAAGGCCAGATCCTCATGGCCCTCTGTGACCATATGAAACCCTTGCTAAGATTTGTGAAAAGTCCTAGAGGGCTTGTGGTTATGCTTTTTTGGCTCTGAGCTCTTCTCCCTCATGCTTTGGATGGTGTATCTCGGCTGCCATTCTGTCTCTGTTCTATGTGTAATTAACTTAAATCAGTGGTACCGTTGCTTAGAAAGAGATAACCTGTTATTTGCAGAGTGGTTTCATGTGTCTACTTTGGCCAAGGAAGGGCAGAGTAGGGTTAGTAGACTTCAGAAGTCTTCCTTGTTTCTGCAAAGTGACCTCTAACTGAACATTAGGCATTTCATTCTTAAAATGTCATTGGAGAACTCATCATTAGGGACATTTTTCTGACCTTTGATCATCGATCACTGCCTATCTTGCCCTCTCTTTTTCCTTTTCTTCTCCATTCTTCTTGGGAGTAAATTTCTTTGATGTATTTATTTATGGCTGCGTTGGGTCTTAGCTGCAGCACGCAGGATCTTTGTTGTGTTATGTGTGATATTTTGTTGCTGTATGTGGTCTCTAAAATGTGTGAGCTCTGTAGTTGTGCTGCACAGACTTAGTTGCCCCTCGCTGTGTGAGATCTTAGTTCCCCAAACAGGGATTGAACCCACGTCCCCTGCATTGCAAGGCAGACTCTTAACCACTGGACCCCCAGGGAAGTCCTGGGAGCAAATTTCTTATACAAGACATTTTGACCAAGTCCTTGGTTATTCCTTGCTGATTTCCAACTTCTTAAGACAATGGCTTTCAATGTTTTGGCCACGGCCCATAATAAGAATGGGCTTCCCTGGTGGCTCAGAGGTTAAAGCATCTGCCTGGAATGTGGGAGACCCGGGTTCGATCCCTGGGTCAGGAAGATCCCCTGGAGAAGGAAATGGCAACCCACTCCAGTACTCTTGCTTGGAGAATCCCATGGAGGGAGGAGCCTGATAGGCTACAGTCCATGGGGTCGCAAAGAGTCGGACACAACTGAGCGACTTCACTTCACTTCATAATAAGAAATACTTCCTATACTGTGAATCAAAAATACTCATTTAATACTTCTCTTTTTTTGGTTGTGCTCAATCATAATTGCTATTGGGAGGGCTTTCTCTGGTTGTGTGGATCTGGCCTCTTTGTTGTGATGGCCCAACTTCTCACTTCGGTGACTTCACTTGTTGCGACAAAGAGGCTCTAGGGCACATAGGCTTCAGTAGTTGTGGCTCATGGGCTCAGTGGCTCCGAAGCACGTGGAATCCTCCCAGACTAGGGATCGAACCCGTGTCCCCTGCATTGGCAGATGGATTCCTAACCACTGGACCTGCAGGGAAATCCTGATATGTATTCTTACTACCTCTGATGCACTAGCTCTTGTGTTGTCTAGTCTATCCAAGGCTGTGCTGTCTCTTGTCCTATCCCCTCATGTTCTATTCCATTTCATTCCAAATTTCGATCATGATTTACCAAACTGATTTCACAGCCCACTGGTGTATCTGGACCTGAGATTTTCAGAGCACTGCTGCTACCTTTTAAAGCTCTAGTTGTTTCCTGAGTGCCTTCCTGTTGCTCTTTGGCTTCTGCAAGTTGTAGGATGCACATCTTTCGAAGCAACGTCTCGCTTTTGAATTCCCCACACTAATTAGCTCAGTCCTAAATATGTAGGAGGGTAGAGTAAATCCAGCATTTATTGGTCAGTGGAATAATTTGGGGCCTTTTAACATCACCAAAATCTGCAAGGGACTATGTCAGGCCTAGAAATACCCAAATAGGTGCCATCTGCAGCTCTATTAGAGGATGGATGTGGAAATCCTTTGAGAGTAACAATGGACCCTCAAATTCTGGTTCATGGAAAAATATTTTTAAATGTATTTTTTATTGTGGTAAAAGTCACATAATATAAAATGTACTTTTAAAGCCATACTTAACTGTACAGTTCAGCGGCACCAAGTACATTCACATTGCCGCGCAACTCTCACCATCATCCATCTCCTGAATTTTTCACCTTCCTGAACTGAAACCCTGTCCCCACTAAATGCTAACTCTCCATCGCCCCTCTCCATCCTCCCCACCCCTCGCACTCCCAGCCCTTGGCATCTATCCTTGTACTTTCTGACCCTATGAATTTGACTATTCTAGGAACCTCGTATAGTGGAATCAAAGTGTTTATCAGCACCTAACGCATATTGGAAGGCATGTTTAAGGTTAATGTCCTACACACAGATTGTACCTTTTTGTCCCTGTGATATACAGTAGGTTCAAAAGTATTTGTTGTACTGGACCTTGTGCCAGACTTTTCTGCAGAAACTAGAAGCAAGAGTCGTACATGCTCCTGTCCTTGAGGGACTCAGGAGCTGACAGCAAGTGAATTTATAACACAGTGTGACTGGTGTGCTGCCAGGGGCATGAACAGTGTGCAGTGAGGACCCAGAGGGGAAGTGGCACAGAGGACACTGTTTGGATTTAGTCTTGGAGGCTGAATAAGCATGGTCAAAGGGAAGGGAGATGAAGACAGGAGGAACAGCTGTGTGAAGGCCCTGAGCCCGAGTGGTGTGTATGTGTGCGTGTGTGTGTGTGTGTGTGCAGGAGTGAGTGGCAATTGTTCTGTGTAGCTGGAGTAAAGGGTATGATGCTGGGAGAGATGGGAGATCAGAGCGGTTGGGGTCAGACCGTAAAGACTGTGAGCTTGGATGGGAAGTCATCCAACGTTGTAACTAGGGAGTGTGTAGGATGGACTGAAGGCAGGGAGGCTCCAGGAGGGCAACAGGTTAGGAGACCGGAGAACTTTACTGTCCACATTGGCACCTGGTAAGCAGTGGCCTCCAGCATGGCTGGCTCTTTTTGTGGCATCATCAGATCATTTCTTCAGTGGCAGTCAGAGCTGTACCCTCTAGCCAATGAAAATTTTTTTGAATTTTTATGTTTTATATTTATTTATTTATGTGACTGTGTCGGGTCTTAGTTGCAGCATAAGGGATCTTCACTGCGTTATGTGAGATCTTTTGTTGCCTTGCACAGACTCTCTAATTGCAGCTTGTGGGGGCCCAGTAGTTGCAGTGAGCAGGCTTAACTGCTCCACGGCATGTGGGATCTTAGTTCCCCAAATGGGGATCAAACCTGCGTCCCCTGCATCGTAAGGTGGATTCTTAACCACTGGACCACCAGGGAAGTCCCCACCAATGAAACATGGATCTGGCTGTTTCCTTGGAGGTTCTCAGCCAAGAGTGGTGGATCCTGCCCAGCCTCTGTCAGTTCTTCCGGGATAGAGGAGAGGAGAGGAAGTGAGGTCTGCAGGGTGCTTTGGCCCCAAATGGTGCAAACATCGGACTGCAGCCTCGTGTTGAATGGGTAGCTGATGATCATTTCCATGGTGTAAACAATCTTGATGATTAGGCCGTGGTTATAAACAGCCATCCTGAACTGGCTTAACCACATGTGGCTTTGATCTTGACAAGTGAGGGGTTCATAGTATAACATGGAGAGAGAATAACAGGACTCATCAGTTCAATTGTTCCTAAATGCCTACTACTGGGTGAAAAAAAAAAATCCCATCATTTAGTACATATTAGACCTGCTATGGGGCTTCCCAGGTGGGTCAGTGGTAAAGAACGCACCTGCCAATGCAAGAGCTACAGGAGACATAGGTTCGATCCTTGGGTTGGGAAGAAGACCCCATGGAGGAGGATATGGCAACCCACTCCACTGTCCTTGCCTGGAAAATTCCATGGACAGAGGAGCCTGGTGGGCTCCAGTTCATGGGGTTGCAGAGAGTTGGACATGACTGAGCGACTAAGCACACACGCAGACCTGATATGATATGGTTTGACATTATAGGCTGTATATGACACTATACACTGAGGACCCCTTGTGTTTATAATAAACATGATAAAACCTATTGTGCTTTATTAAATGTGTCTCAGTCCATCCCCAGAGTTTGGGGCCCAGACCTGTGGCCTCTGACTTCAGGGACAGCAGTGAAAGGTGTCTCCTGCTACAGCTGAGCCCCCAGCCAGGCCTCCCACCATATTTGGAACGTGGACTGGGTCCCCTATGGTGATCCTGTCCTCAGCACCGCTGTGATGCTGGTTGGCAAGGGTCTGTACATGCTCATATGCACCACCACCTCCCAAGGACCAAGATGACCCAAGAAATGGGGAAAGAAAGCCTGGAGGTCCACTACCTCACAACCCAGAACCCTGACAGTAGGAAACAAGCATGCTCAGACTAAGAAGCACTGGGTCTGCTGGAGCCGAACGTGTGGGCTCAGTTGCTCAGTCTTGTCCGACTCTTTGCAACCCCATAGACTGTAGCAAGAATACTGGAGTGGGTTGCATTTCTTACTCCAGGGGATCTTCCAGACCCAGGGATCAAGCCCACATCTCTTCAGTCTTTCGCATTGGCAGGTGGGCTCTTTACCCCTGTGCCACCTGGGAAGCCCCGAGGTTCCAAAGCTGAAGGTTTGATAATTTCATACCTGCTCGAGGATCTGTTTGCAGGGAGCCTTGGCTTTTTGCCGTCTGGATAGGAACTTCCCAGAGGACCCAGGTCCATTCTGGCTGAGAAATTGTTGGTAGATTTGACTCATCTAGAAAGCCAGGTCCAGCATCGTGATAGGCAGGGCGTAAACAAGGCTGCACGGTGAACATTCTGAACCGAGATCATGAAAGGAAGGAAAATTGTCTCCAGTAGGCACCGCTCTCCCTTTTCAGCCACTTGCGATGCTGACAGCTCACATCCCACATCAGGTAATGAACCATTATCAGGAAAGAAAGGAGGAATTAGCCTGCCACGGAGAGTCGCTTATAGCTCAGGCGTATCTGTCCAAGGAAGGCTCTTTCTCTCTTTCTGGCAAGCTGCTGGATTATGAGACACTTGGCATGACAGCTTTATATTTGTGTCTCCTCAGGACCAGCAGCTATATAATCAGCAAATACCTAGAATCATGCAGATCTTACCTGTTAACTTGGAGTGAAGTTGGAACCGCTTCCTTGAGTTAATGATGTCGCACAGGTGGAGAGGGGAACATGATGTCACCGGGAGGAGGTGGTCTTTCCTGATTCCAGGTGAAGTCAGGCTGACCGTGTTTGGCTGCCACATCCCTTTTCTAGGACAGAGGCAAGAGCCAATGGGGACCTGGGCCAAAGCCTTGTCAGAATGACTTGGAATATCTCCTCCCCAGTCTCTTCTTGGGTCTGTTTCCTCTTGCGCACAAGTGGGTGGGTGTGGGTAGAAGGACGAGGGAGGTGAGGTTGATGAGAAATCCAGGCTCGCAGGACACCATTCACCCCACACACAGGTCGACCTGGGATGAATCTTTAGCTCCGTGCTGGCTTCTGAGTGGAAATCTATATCTTGCCTGTTCTCCTCTGCGCAACCCTGTTTTCTTTACTCATGAATATTGATTGCATATAAACAAGCTTTTCGCCCTGGGCCTGGTAGAGGCACCAATTAGACCCTGTCTCTAATGCCACATGCACGAGACTCTATATGATAATGTATATGAGACTGGTTCCAACCTGTAGTCTTCTTTGGAAAGGAAAGAAGCTCTATCCTGAATAATTTATTGGAAACCCCTTTCTAACACAAAAATTAGAGTCAAGTGAGCTTCTCTAGATGAAACAGCACTTCATCAGGACATCTTAACTTGTCATTCCTGGGTCCCATTCTGTCTCCTCTCCCATGCTCAGTTTTGGCTTAATGAAATAAATTGCTTTTTGAAAGAAGAAGGAAGATTTTCTCAGGCAGTGTTCAGGAACCCTGAAGAGAAAGATTGAGCCACGTGATTTATTTTGATGAAGACTGAACAGATAGTCTGATGGGTATAGGAGGATTTCCCTCATTTGGCATCTTTGTGTTTATTTTATGTTGATAAACCTTAAAAAGAAAATATTTAAAAAATAGTCACACACAAACACACACACACACAGGGATCAAACCTGTGCTCCCTGCACTGAGAGTGTGGAGTCTTGACCATTGGACCATCAGAGAAGTCCC
>NW_011494912.1:3304458-3314909 GCF_000754665.1 Bison bison bison | reverse complement strand
AGTCCCATATATTGTTAAAAATTTCCTTTTTTTTTTTTTTTAATTTCAAAAGAATGAAGACTAAGACAATACAGAGAACAATTTAACCAATAACAATGCACCTACTACCCCAAATAAACAAATATAGGTTTTCTCATAATTGTTTTAGATGTTTAAAAAACAAAAGGTTAATCTGAAGTCCCATCTGTATCTAGAATAATTTCCCTCCATCCCCAGAAGCAAACTTTATCAAAACGTGAAGGGAACATCCTATCTTCATGTTTATCCATAATCTGCATAAGTATTGATTCACATGTTTCAAAATTTCCATAAATGTCATTAAAATGTACACACTGTGTATATCTTTCAACAACTCTTCTTTTTAAAACCATGCTTTTGTTTTTTGGTGGCTATCCCTATGAATGCATTCATCATTTGTTTTTTGGTAGTTAACCTATATCGTGCATGCATGCTTAGTCGATTCAGTCGTGTCCGATTCTTTGCAACCCCACAAACTGCAGCACGCCAGGCTTCCATGTCCTTCCCTATCTCCTGGAGCTTGCTCACACTCATGTCCATTGAATCAGTGATTCCATCCAACCATCTCATCCTTTCTTGCCCCTACTCCTCTTGCCCTCCATCTTTCCCGGCATCAGGGTCTTTTTCAACGAGTTGGCTCTTCACACCAGGTGGCCAAAGTACTGGAACTTCAGTTTCAGCACCAGTCCTTCAAATGAGTATTCAAGGTTAATTTCCTTTAGGATTGACTGGTTTGATCTCCTTTCTGTCCAAGGGACTCTCAAGAGCCTTCTCCAACACCATAAATTGAAAGCATCACTTCCCTGGGGCTTGGTTTTCTTTATGGTCCAACTCTCACATCCAAACACGACTGCTGGAAAAAGCATAGCTTTGACTATATGGAAATTAAAATTAGTAGGTTTAAATTTTACTAAGCATGGTGAAATTACTTGCCCAAGGAGCTGTATTATATTTAAGCTCCTCTCACAAGGTATAAAGTTTCTATTTAACATTTCACCACATTCTCACCAACATTTGATATTGGGAAACTTTATCTTGGTGTCTTAATTTTGCATTTCCCTGGTCATGAAGAGGATGGGCACGACTACTGATTCATATGTTCCTTGGCTGTCAGGGTCATTCTTCCTTTGTGGATTGAATTTTCTTATGCTTTTCCCTGAGCTGACTGTGGCTCAGATCATGAACTCCTTATTGGAAAATTCAGACTTCAATTGAAGAAAGTAGGGAAAACTACTAGACCATTTGGGTATGATCTAAAAAATATCCCTGATGATTATATACTGGAAGTGACAAATAGATTCAAGGGATTAGATCTGATAGAGTGCCTGAAGAACTATGAACAGAGGTTCATGACATTGTACAGGAGGCAGTGATCAAGACCATCCCCAAGAAAAAGAAATGCAAAAAGGCAAAATGGTTGTCTGAGAAGGCCTTACAAATAGCTGAGAAAAGAAGAGAAGTGAAAGACAAAGGAGAAAAGAAAAGATACACCCATCTGAATGCAGAGTTCCAAAGACTAGCAAGGAGAGATAAGAAAGCCTTCCTCAGAGATCAGTGCAAAGAAATAGAGGAAAGCAACAGAATGGGAAAGACTAGAGATCTCTTCATGAAAATTAGAGATACCAAAGGAACATTTCATGCAAAGATGGGCACAATAAAGGACAGAAATGGTATGGACCTAACAGAAGCAGAAGATATTAAGAAGAGGTGGCAAGAATACCCAGAAGAACTTTACAAAAAAGATCTTCATGACCCAGATAATCATGATGGTATGATCACTCACCTAGAGCCAGACATCCTGGAATTCGAAGTCAGGTGGGCCTTAGGAAGCATCACTATGAACAAAGCTAGTGGAGGTGATGGAATTCCAGTTGAGCTATTTCAAATCCTGAAAGATGATGCTGTGAAAGTGCTGCACTCAGTATGCCAGCAAATTCGGAAAACTCAGCAGTGGCCACAGGACTGGAAAACGTCAGTTTTCATTCCAGTTCCAAGAAAGGCAATGCCAAAGAATGCTCAAACTACCGCATAATTGTACTCATCTCACATGCTAGCAAAGTAATGCTCAAAATTTTCTAAGCCAGGCGTCAACAGTACGTGAACCATGAAGTTCCAGATGTTCAAGCTGGATTTAGAAAAGGCAGAGGAACCAGAGATCAAATTGCTAACATCTGTTGGAGCATTGAAAAAGCAAGAGAGTTCCAGAAAAGCATCTGTTTCTGCTTTATTGACTATGCCAAAGCCTTTGACTGTGTGGATCACAATAAATTGTGGAAAATTCTTCAAGAGATGGGAATACCAGACCACCTGACCTGCCTCCTGAGAAATCTGTATGCAGGTCAAGAAGCAACAGTTAGAACTGGACATGGAACAACAGACTGGTTCCAAATTGGGAAAGGAGTACATCAAGGCTCTGTATTGTCACCCTGCTTATTTAATTTATATGCAGAGTACATCATGAGAAATGCTGGACTGGATTAAACACAAACTGGAATCAAGATTGCTGGGAGAAATATCAATGACCTCAGATATGCAGATGACACCACCCTTATGGCAGAAAGTGAAGAAGAATTAAAGAGCCTCTTGATGAAAGTGAAAGAGGAGAGTGAAAAATCTGGCTTAAAGCTTAACATTCAGAAAACTAAGATCATAGCATCTGGTCCCATCACTTCATGGCAAATAGATGGGGAAACAATGGAAACAGTGTCAGACTTTATTTTGGGGGGCTCCAAAATCACTGCAGGTGGTGATTGCAGCCATGAAATTAAAAGATGCTAGCTCCTTGGAGGAAAAGCTATGACCAGCCTAGACAGCATATTAAAGAGCAGAAATATTACTTTGCCAACAAGGGTCCATCTAGTCAAAGCTATGGTTTTTTTCAGTACTCATGTATGGCTGTGAGAGTTGGACTATAAAGAAAGCTGAGCACCAAAGACTTGATGCTTTTGAACTATGGTGTTGGAGAAGACTCTTGAGAGTCCCTTGGACTGCAAGGAGATCCAACCAGTCCGTCCTAAAGGAGATCAACCCTGAATATTCATTGGAAGGACTGATGCTAAAGCTGAAACTCCCATACTTTTGCGACCTGATGCAAAGAACTGACTCATTTGAAAAGATTCTGATGCTGGGAAAGATTCAAAGTGGGAGGAGAAGGGGACAACAGAGGATGAGATGGTTTGATGATGGCATCACTGACTTGATGGACATGAGTTTGAGTAAGCTCTAGGGGTTGGTGATGGACAGGGAAGCCTGGCATGCTGCAGTCCATGGGGTCACAAAGAGTTGGACATGACTGGGCAACTGACCTGATGCTTTTCCGTTTTTGGCATTTGCCTTATTTATCTTTTTCTTAATGATTTGTAGAAACTATAGATATTAATTTTTATTGATTGTCTGGACTGAGAACATTTCCTCCCCATCCGTTGCTTTTAATTTTGCCTGAAGTTAAAAAGCCCAAAGTGTCTTCTATCACTCAAGAAACTCAAATTTTGATAAATTTAACCTATTGATTTTTTCTGCTTAAAAAAATGTTTGTAGAAAGATTTCTTTGCAGTAGGTCATAAAATTAGTTTCTAATACTTTCTTCTCATGATTTCATGTTTATATCTTTAATAAACATGAATTTGTTTGTGTGTATGTATATATGTGTGTGTATATATATATATATATGTATTTATGTATTTATTTGTTTTGGTATGGTGTGAGCTGCTGCTATGCTAGCTCCAGACATCTTCCCCAGATGTCTTGCTATAGATATGACACTGTTTAAATCACTATTGATTAAACTTTCTTTTACATTCTAACTGCTACATTTAGCCTCTCTGAAAAAAGGAAAGTATTAGTCACTCAATCGTGTCTGACTTCTTCAACCCTGTGGATTGGGGCCTGCCAGGCTTCTCTGTCCATGGAATTTTCCAGGCAAGAATACGGAGTAGGTAGCCATTCCCTTCTGTAGGAGATCTTCCTGAGCCAGGGATTGAACTTGGGTCTCCCACATTGGAGGCAGATTCTTTACCATCTGAGAGCCACCAGGGAAGGCCATTTATTCTCTCTATACACTCCTAAAACTCCCTTTATATATATCTCAAAGCTTATAATTATTTTTTTCCATTCTTCTTTTCTGTTTTATTTTTCTTTGCTTCATTTTGGAAAATTGTCCAAGCTCCATCTTCCATTTCACACATTATCTCTTTGACCAGTTCCAATCTCTTATTTAACCTATCTAGTGAGTAATTTTGGAGAAGGCAATGGCACCCCACTCCAGTACTCTTGCCTGGAAAATCCCATGGACAGAGGAGCCTGGTAGGCTGCAGTCCATGGGGTCGGGAAGAGTCGGACACGACTGAGCGACTTCACTTTGACTTTTCACTTTCATGCATTGGAGCAGGAAATGGCAACCCACTCCAGTGTCCTTGCCTGGAGAATCCCAGGGACGGGGGAGCCTGGTGGGCTGCCGTCTCTGGGGTCGCACAGAGTCGGACACGACTGAAGCGACTTAGCAGCAGCAGCAGCAGCAGCAGTGAGTAATTTCCAGCCAATTACTGTATTTTTTATTTTTGTAAATTTGTTACTTTTTTTCAAATCTGCTTTTTTGGGGGTTTGCAATATGTTCTTGTTATGCCTAGACTTTATTCCTTTCTTCACATACGTACACTTCAAGTAAACTTACTTTAAAGTCCTGCTCTTACTGATCTATTATTTGTGATTCCTTGGGCACGGCCATTTACCATGTTTGCTGATTATCTTCTATATCATTAGATTTCTTTAAGAGTTGTGTGGACCAGGCCTTTTGCGTGAACTAGTTTTTCACACTGGTGGTACACATCCTGGCTTGCAGAGGCTTTCCCATGGGAATTTTCACAGTTGCTTCTATTAGGGCCACAGAGGAAATGTCAGGACCAAATTTTTATGTTTACATCTTGGTTCAAGGATTTTGTATCACGTAGACAGTTTAAGAATTCAGATCTCATACCGTCAGGCAGTGCAGTTTGGAGGATTCTATTTCTTGGGTCAGTGAGTGAAGTTTTCCTGATTCTACTTTGATGTACAGGAAAGACGTACCTTTTCTGGGTCCTGTGCCGAATGTGGAGATCTGGCCTCAGTGTTAGGCTCCATGGTGGCTTTAAAACCTCAATCTGCAAGACATGTATGTGGTTTAGTTACTCCTGTGGCCATACAGTTTCGACTAAAACTGCAATGTTTCTGGCACCTAGAGTTTCTCATTTGTGCTTTTGAGCTTGGCTATGTATTTTGATTTTTAAAAGTCATAAACATTTTGTAGTATTTCTGTGTGTTTTGAGAAGGAGGGGGGCTTCATGCATGAGCACAGTCTGCAATCTTGACCTGAAAGCCCTTCTACTTCTTTACTGGCAGCTCCCACATCACATGGGTTATACTCCAAACATGCAGTTGTTAATTAGTAATTGTGAAGTCAGAATATATTTTTCCATACAAGGAGAGTTGGTATGCTGATTAGCTAAATGATAGGGCAAGCTTCACTGCTTAGGACAGGTGAGCCCCAAGGTCTGGGTGTCATTAGTAGAGATCCAGGTAGCTAGCTCAGCATGCATTCTCCATCATTCAAAATCTAGCTTTTGGGGCTTCTTCCACACTTCCAATGCAGGGGCTGTGGGTTTGATCTTGGCTGGTGGAACTAAGATCCCACATGCTGTGTGTAATGGTCAAATTAAAAAAAAAATCTAGTCTTGCAGTCTCAGAAACGCAATTTTCTTGGACACCAATTGTGGATTCACCTGTTAGGTAAGGACTCATTCCAATAGAACAGTCTGATTTGTCACATCAGAATGTGAATTTTATAATGTATCACGAGACTGGTAACTGCTGAAGGAATGAATGCTTAAGACCTCCTGGAGCACATTGTGTCCCTGGAGCTAATCTCTGTGGGAAGCCACGTAATAATCAGGAGTTTTCCTATGGAGCATGAAATCTAAGTAATGGGGTTTTTAATTATGTTATCTTGAAAGAGCCTCAGGACCTGACATATGCTGAATCCATGCCTGAATCAGGGGACTTCCTTGTCAGTGAGACCATCACGTTCAAAGCCCATTTGATGAAGTGTCCCGTCCTCTGGACAGAGCTTGGGTGGTCACTGCCAGAGTTTGTTTTTCTGATTCTCTCTTTTCTACACTTGCAGGAATGACCACATTCTTTCTTTAGATTTAATAGTTTCAGTCCAGTCTTGGACCTGGGAGCCACTGTTTTAATGCGATTTTGCAAAGCTCTTCTCTGATTCACTCTGGGTGATTTCATAGTTTAACTTTTAGTGTGTAATCTTATTTCTGGCTTTTGAAAAAAAATTTTTATTTATTTATTTGGCTCTGCTGAGTCTTAGTTGCAGCATTCAGGATCTTTGATGTGGGGTTCATTTTTTAGTTGTGGCATGCGAATTCTTAGTTGTGGCATGTGGGATCTAGTTCCCTGACTAGGGATTGAACTCAGGACCCCCTGCATTGGGAGTGCAAAATCTTAGCCACTGGACCAAAAGAAAGAAGACCCACTCACAGACAATGCCCTTCCATTTACAGCAATACCTATAACTATTATTTTTTCCCAACTTGGTATTAGAAAAATTTCAAAATTATAGCAGAGTTGGAAGAACTTTGGGAACAAAGTTCAAGAACCACTTATATGTTATATCTTTCACCTACATTTCACATTGATCTTGTGTAGTGTGTTTGCTTTATGTATATAAATGTATTTTTATTTTGATGAGCATGAGATATAAGTTGTAGACATCATACAATATAACTAATCAATACAGCATACATTTCCAAGGAACAACTACATTCCCTTATGTAACCACAGTACCATGATCACACCCAAGAAAAGAAAATTAATTTATAATCCATATTGAAATTTCCCCAGTTATTCTAACAAGATCTTTCCTACACTGACTATTCTTAGTCATCTTTTTGGGAGAAAATGCTTTCAGAGTTTGAGGTGGCAAGCACCTTAAGTTTGCACTCAACACAAGATAGGTATTATCTTCCTTCTCTGCTCCTCCCATCTCTATCTATTCTTTCAAGGGAAGAATCAGGCATGAAGAAATTATAACAGGAGCAAGAAGGGATAGCCGATTTGTAGGTAATGACAGAATTATGACTTATGATCTTATTGACTCTAGCAAACAATACATACTCATCCAGGTGTTTTCCAAGTACATCCAGGGTTAAGCTTTTATATTCAGGCTTGTTACTGCTGCTTCTTTTTAGTCTCTAAGTCATGTCTGACTCTTTGTGACCCCATGGACTGTAAACACACCAGACTGCTCAGCCCATGGGATTCTCCAGGCAAGAATACTGGAGTGGGTTGCCATTTCCTTTTCCAGGGTTATCTTCCTGACCCAAGGATCAAACCTCCATCTTCTGCCTGGCAGGCGGATTCTTACCACTGCATTACCACTTAATAGCTGGAGCCATGGGCAATCAAAAACACACTGACTCGAGATCCCAAGGCTCCATCTGCTTCACTGTTAGGTGCTCTTCCTTGGCTAGAGTTCTTTTGCCCAGTGTGACCTGGCCTCACTTCATGATGAGGCCTAAAAGCATCTACCTTTGAAGAACTTAACAGGCTGACTTGTAAGTATCTAAGGAAATATTCTTGTCCTGGATCAAGGCTGGGAAGATTTCAGGGTGCCCCTGGAGCAGCACTTGTCTTTAGATGCCAGCCTTGGCTCTCAGGCAGCTGGTAGACAGCTCTTCTTTAAAAGAGCTTCATTGTGAACTCTGTGTATCTTTTGACCTGGTTTGTTCCAAGCCTGGAAAATGCGAAGAGGCTCTTCACCTGCCTTGTGCTCTCAGGGCACACACAGGTCCTGAGCCCCCAGTGGGGCAGGGCTGTACTCTGGTTCAGTGAGGACGGAGACCACCAGAGCTCAACGATCTGAACTGCAATGAGACCACCTGTGTGTCAACATGAGTTTGTTAAATTGTTCCAGGAATGCCTTGCCCAGAAAGATGAGCCTGTAAACCAATAAATAACTTCACTGCTTGGATCAAAAAATTTCTCAAAACCAATTTGTTCAGGCAATCATTTGCTCATCTGGGCCAACAGCGCCATGATCTGACAATGGTATACTTATCCAGACTTGCTTCAAGAGCCTCACCTTGCTGTATTCATCATTCCTAAAGTGTTACAACATGAAGTTTGTCCTCTGCCAATATGATCTGGGCACTCAGGGCCAGCGGTCAGGCCAGGTATATTAACTGACCCCTACCCCGTCTTCCCTGTAGGGCTTGAACTTCTCCCAGTCGTCCCCACTGAGTCAACTGATGGTGCAGACTTCCCCACAATCCCATGGGCATGGTTTTTGTGTGACCTGTTGGGTAAGCAGCACCATTTGTGATTGTGTGATTGTGTATGAATCATGCCAAAGAGGATGTGATGGTTTGAAACAACTGTGTTCTTAGACTTTTAAAACTAAAATCTTTGGATTTTTGCAAAGTATAAAATTAAAGTCATCACTTTTGAACTATACACAGGAAGCACAAAAGTGTTTATAAGTATTGTACAGCTAGAGACATGCTTTTGACAAAATCTCCTGAACTCTTCCAAAACTGGTATTTAAATAGGACAATGATATATTTTTTCTAGAAGCTCTATTATTACTCTCATGAGATGTTTTATCTAAGACAAATGTGAATCTGTTTACAAAGAAGGATATACATAAGTAAAAAAAAATTATTTAAAATTAAGATTTTTCTCACGAATGGATTATTTCTGTTGAACAAAATAGGTCACGGCAGGCAGTTATAGTTGGTTATAAGGTAAATTTCTTCAGAGTAGTATGTCAATTGCAAAAATGGTTATGAATTCTTCTCATCACTGCATCCATGTCCTCCCCACATGGAATCTCTGATTCTCTTTGGCCAACAAAATGTAGGCAAATGAGATGCAAACAGAGGCTTGAAAAGTGCTTGCATATCTCTGGATAAACTACAACCACCACCATGTGAAAAAGCCCAGGTTAGCCTGTCGGATGATGAGACACACATGGTACTGTTACCCTCATCACTCATGCTGACAGCCAGCCCAACCATCAAACATGAGAATGATGTCATTATGGACCAGTTATCTCAGAGGTATGAGCAACCTTAACCAAACAGCAGCTGGAGAACCTTCCCTTGATGCCTTCCTGGAACTTAGATGTGATATGGGAGGCAGAGCAGCCATACTGTATCCATGAGGCATGAAGCGTTCACTAAGGGACAGCTGAGCAGAAAGAGAAGCAGAAACTAGGGTCTCCGATGGCATCATGGAGCTATAGAATTAGCCTTGGAAACCCTACTTCTGGACTTTGTGTTGTATGAGAAAAAGAAAATGTGATTTTGTTCAGCCAGGGTATGTAGGCTGGGTTTCTGTTATGACATTCCTATCTAAAAAACTGGTGAATTAAAAAGTTTTCTCTGCAGAAGCTTCTGTAAGAGCTCTTCTCCACCTCTATGCCCACCAATTCTGACAAAGTGAAGGACAGTGGGGGAGCTGTGGATTGACAACAGGCAGAAGGGCTTTCTGGATTGACCAGTAAAATCGGAAGGGCTTTCCAGATGGAGCAGAGGTCAGTTACCGGAAAGTGGGTTACTTACCCTGGAAACCAAAATAAGGCCAGAAGCTGGCAATGGCACCCTATTCCAGTACATCTGCCTGGAAAATCCCACGGACGGAGGAGCCTGGTGGGCTGCAGTCCATGGAGTCGCAGAGTCGGACACGACTGAGCGACTTCACTTTCACGCATTGGAGAAGGAAATGGCAACCCACTCCAGTGTTCTTGCCTGGAGAATCCCAGGGACGGGGGAGCCTGGTGGCCTGCCGTCTATGGGGTCGCACAGAGTCGGACACGACAAGCGACTTAGCAGCAGCAGCAGCTGCTGAAGCCACTAGGTGTGGAGCAGGAAGCAGAGGACGAAGAGAACAATGGATGGGCGTGTGAGAGGATGAGGTCTGGGGAAACACCTGGAACAGGCATAATAAAGGTCAAGATCATCTTAACTGTAGGAAAGACAGCACGGTTAATTAAATGCGGACTTGGCAGACTGAAAGGCAGGAGTCTGGGCCCGATTCCCGACTCTGGTTTGTGGAGTTGAAGTGGTTGAGTTCCTGGCCTGTGGAAGGGGTACTCAGCTGCCTCAAGACTGCTCCTCGGAAAACAGCTGGAGTGAAATACCTCCTCCGTGTTCCCTGTCAGCTTGGATTCCAGAACACACGTTTCCCAAACACCTGAGCTCCTGGCTTTGCCTCCGGCTCCCTCTTCCCTCCGCCACTTCGCTATGCCAGGTCGCTTCCATCTGCATTTGGCTTCCCGAAATACAGCCGCCCTTCACCGCTGGGCCTCTGTGATTTACAGCCTCTGAGCATCACCGCGGAGCAAATAAGACATTCTTCATTTTCACACCTGACAAAAGAGAAGCAGGACA
>NW_011494912.1:3303935-3304358 GCF_000754665.1 Bison bison bison | reverse complement strand
AAAGTCAGTCTCCGAAGTCAGACTCGAGGGCCTCTTGATTAAGAGTTAAATTGCAGGTGTGATTTACTCAATTTGAGCGTGGGGGAAAACAAGGGATGTGGAAGATAATGTGATTATAGCAAACTCACGTTTCCATGTCTCGCGAGAGCACAGCAACGGGTGCAACTCGTGTGGAGGCTGTGCGGAGTCTGAACTTGGGCGAGGCCGGGGGAGGAGCATCTCTGTGACTGCTGGACTCACTTGGGTCTGTTTCGGGGAAGGGTGAGTTGGTGAACTCTCCTGATGTCCGTTTTAAGCCATATCAGCAGGATAAGCGGCAAAGGAAATGGCAACCCACTCCAGTATTCTTGCCTGGAGAATCCTGTGGACAGAGGAGCCTGGTGGGCTGCTGTCCATGGGGTCGCACAGAGTCGGACATGACTG
>NW_011494912.1:3288616-3303835 GCF_000754665.1 Bison bison bison | reverse complement strand
CATGACTGAAGCGACTTAGCATGCATGCATGCATTGGAGAAGGAAATGGCAACCCACTCCAGTATTCTTGCCTGGAGGATCCCAGGGACAGAGGAGCCTGGTGGGCGTCTATGGAGTCGCACAGAGTCGGACACAACTGAAGCGACTTAGCAGCAGCAGCAGCAGGATAAGGGGTGTGATCAGAGACAAGAATTCTGGTCTTGATTTTGTCACATGTTGTGGGAGTCTCATGCCGGGACATATGAATGGGTCTCAGCTTCTTTAAAAATGAGTCTGGTGACTCAGACGGTAAAGAATCTGCATTCCAATGCAGGAGATGATACGACAGGTTCGATCCCTGGGTTGGGAAGATTCCCTGGAGGAGGAAATGGCAACCCACTCAGTATTCTTGCCTAGAAAACCCCATGGACAGAGAAGCCTGGTGGGCTACAGTCCAGAGCGGGTGGAAAGAATTGGACACGACTGAGCAACTAGCACTTTCTAACACTTTCAGCTTCTTTACCTGAAAATGGATCAGGACTAAATTACACAAAGGTCCTTTGGACTGACTTAGTCATGATAGCATCTCAGAAAGTAGGCAGGTGAAATGACTGGGGTCCTAGGGCTGGTTGTTGATGAGATGAGTGAATGAGTGAAAGTCACTCAGTCGTATCCGACTGTTTGCAACCCCATGGACTGTAGCCCACCAGGCTGCTCTGTCCATGGGATTCTTCAGGCAAGAATACTGGATAGGGTGCCATTTCCTTCTCCAAGGGATTTTCCTGATCCAGAGATGGAACCCAGGTCCCTTGCATTGCAAGCGGATTCTTTGCTGTCTGAGCCACCAGGGAATCCCCTGTTGGTTTGAGGTACATGATCACAAATTGAAAGGGAGATGAGTTAGCATGACTGGGATTTCTCCTCCAGTGATCTGCTTTCTGAGTGCAGGCAGATGAGACCTGAGAGTGAAGCATCTTGAGAGAGAGTGTTTGTAAAGAGGTCTTTAGAGTAGGGGACACACGGAATCTAAATTGTGTAAAGAGGAAAGTGAAAACTTGAGATCATGAAAAGATGTTGGAATTAATGAATTTAATGGAATTAATAAAAACGGTGGACTGGGGTTCTGAAGGAAGTGTGCTAGAAGGTGGTGAGGAAAGCACATCTTTGTGCAGGATTTGAGCTCCTTTCTTCGTGATTTGTTTTGCATGTTGAAGATGGATTCTTGTGAGCCTAAGGACACTGGTCCAGTCCACGCCCCTTCTTTCTCCTCAGTTTTACAGTCTTCATGTACTTCTGGTGAATAAGTGAACAAGGGGGCCGATTAGTGTAGCTCATTCTCACTATTGCAGGTGGAAGTCAGATCCCATGTCCTACTTACCAAATGTGGCAATGTCTTAGTCACTGGAGCGTCAGGGAAGTCCGTCCCCACCTTTATGTATTTTTGCTTGCATCTGTGCTCAGTCACGTCCGCCTCTTTTAGAGCCCGTGGGCTCTAGTCTGCCAGGCTCCTCTGTTCATGGAATTTTCCAGGCAAGAATCCTGGAGTGGGTTGCCATTTCCTCCTCCAGGGGATCTACCTGACCCAGGGACTGAACTGGTGTCTCCTGCTTCCCTGCATTTGCAGGCAGATTCTGTACCACTGGGCCACCTGGGAAGCCCATGTGTGTTTTTAGAAGGCTTGTTTTTGTTGGTTTAAGTGGAGAATCAGTGGTTTTCTCTGTTCTCTCTTTATGATTTCCTAGTCTGTGCCCCTGATTGGTGAGGGGTGTGTGTTGGCTGCTGATAATCCAAGCCTGGTGTAGGTAGAGATGGACTCATTTTAGGTAAGCAAGTGGTGTCACCTCCTCAGCTTACAAAGAACCCAAGGTCTAAACAACAACCCTGATAGGAAGGGCATTAGGACACATAGGTTGCTGCCATTACACAGATGAGGTCACAGTCCCGGAAAGGTTAATACCTGCCCTATCTTAGGAAGAACACCACCATTGACTGTTACCAAAGACTGAAACCTTGAAGTCATCCTTGGTTTCTGCCATCTCTTTCACCTTCCTCCAAAAATCAGTCACTGTCTTGAATGAATAAAAATGAGTGAATGAAAGAATGAGCTATACAACTTCAGTTTAAATTTTGTTGAGGTGGATAAAATATTACTATCTCACTTCTTTCCATTCCCACTGCCAAATGAGAGACTAATTCACTTTAATAATTATACAGAGCTAAATAAATGTTTCAGGATGAGTGTGTATGTTTACTTCATAAATTGCTTATAAACTTAAAAAGTATTTTAATTACACTTGATAATGTATCGCAAGTTATTTAAACAGCATGAATTCATGGGCAGCACATCATTCATTGTATGAATAATTTTGGGGTTATTATCTATATGACTATTGGTTCTTTTTACTCAAAAATACTACATACACATCTTAAATTTTAAATATTATAAAAAAAGATACCAAAACATTGTTGATATAAATATGCCTGATTAACCAGTACAGGGTTAAGTAAATAATCTGAAGCAAGCTAAATTGATAATTATGGACTAATTATGAAATTGTAATTTAAGTAGCAGCAACTGAAAATCATGATTAATTCAAGGCAGCGTTGAGGACACATTCACAGGATGTCCTTACATAAAAATGTTGAGTTGGAGGGAATTTATGGATCGTAAACTCTGTATGTCTGTGTATGCTCTATTTTCCAAAATGGACACTGCAATATTTCTGGTCCCTTGAACTTTGTGATCACCTTGACCAATAGAACTTGGGAGAAATGATATTATGAGTCTTTGAAGACTAGGTCATAAAAGGCGATGTGAGCCTCTCTCTCAGAATTCTTGCCATTAGTGCATTAAGCCACTGAGTTTTAGAGTAATTTGGAACACATAGACATCTAGAGGCTTTGCAGGTATGACCTGGTTTCGATGACAAAATCTCCCAATAGAGAACTGAATTAGAATCTCTGGAAACTGTCAATAATGCACTAGTTTTTAGTTTATGACTTGTGTCAATCATAAAAATTCTCTTCAGAGTTCAGCATCTAGAAAGTAGGCTCCATATACACATAAAAATGAATGAATATGGAATCAAAAGCTGTTTTCCAGTAAAAAGCATGGTGCTGTATGTGTGTGCACTCAGTCGTGTCTGACTCTCTGCGATCCCATGGTCCGTAACCAGCCAGGCTCCTCTGTCCATGGGATTTGCCAGGCAAGAATACTGGAGTAGGTTGTCATTTCCTCTTCCAAGAGATCTTCCTGACTCAGGGATCAAACTCACAGTCTCTTGCATCTCCTGCATTGGCAGGCAGATTCTTTACCACCAGAACTAGCTGGGAAGCCCACCATAGGGACTTATAATTTTTGCATCTGTTCATAATTCCTTGGAAGAATCCTATGGACCACCAGTAGGATATAGACAATTCATTGTGAAACAGCAATCAATATAGATAACTCTCAGATCAAGACCCCTATCTCTGGCCTCTACTAAGATCTCTGTTCATGAATCTCTATAATCACTCCTTACCCATAGTTTCCATTATGCTTATTTGTTTTATCAGAAAACAATCTCAGACTTATAGGAAAGTACTGGGAATAAAGATTAGAAACTCCCATGGAGCCATTGCTGTAATTACACAGATTAGTGTTTAACCAACTTTATTGCATGTTTGAACTATCTTTCAAGAGCTAACATTAAAGGTACAGTTCAAGCCTTCTTTGAGCCCTTCTGACCTCATTTCCTCTGTCTCTCATCAGAGCTGTGCATTATTCTGACATTGCTCTGTTTCCTTTTCATTCAAGGGCTTCTCAGGTGGCATTAGTGGTAAAGAACCTGCTTGCCAATGCAGGAGACATAAGAGACACAGGTTTGATCCCCGGGTCAGAAAGATTCCCTGGAGGAGGGCAATGGCAACCTACCCCAGTATTCTTGCCTGGAGAATACCATGGACAGAGGAGCCTGGTGGGCTACAGTCCATGAGATTGCAAAGAGTTGAACAACAACTGAAGTGGCTTAGCATGCATGCAAACTTTCTTTAGTCTCCCTCAAAAGGTAGATGGAACTCATCCATTTTCTCTTAAGGGAAGACATCCCAAGACACATATTAATCAAATTAACAAAGATCAAACACAAAGAACAAATATTAAAAGCAGCAAGGGAAAATCAACAAATAACACACAAGGGAATTCCCAAAAGGATAACAGCTGATCTTTCAATAGAAACTCTTCAAGCCAGGAGGGAATGGCAAGACATACTTAAAATGATGAAAGAGAATAACCTACAGCCCAGATTATTGTACCCAGCAAGGATCTCATTCAAGTATGAAGGAGAAATCAAAAGCTTTTCAGACAAGCAAAAGCTGAGAGAATTCTGCACCACCAAACCAGCTCTCCAACAAATACTAAAGGATATTCTCTAGACAGGAAACACAAAAACGGTGTATAAATTCGAACCCAAAACAATAAAGTAAATGGCAACGGGATCATACTTATCAGTAATTACCTTAAATGTAAATGGGTTGAATGCCCCAACCAAAAGGGAAGAGAGTTTTTTGAATCTTTAGACTTTAAATGCACAGTTCAGTTTTAACTCCCCGCTTTTCTCAGTCCTGAACACCTATTCACAGGAATTAGAACCCACAGCACTGGGCCGTATACTCTGGGCAAGAAACCAGTGATTCCTTGTAGAGTCAGCTTGATTTTCCATTCTATTTTAAATTTTTCTCAAGGCTTTTGGCAGTTGAAGCTTTTACCTCTTTAGTTTTGAACCCACCTCTGCATTATGTATTTTTTCATGATATTGCATGCAAAATTTCTGTTTGGCAGGGGTGGGGCTGGCTTGTATCAGCTCAGCACACATAATACCACAAGCCATCCCTGCCGTGTTTATATTTGCATGTTCATATTGGCACCTCCACGTTAATCACCAGCTAATTGGAAAGAAAGCCTGAAGCTTTCACAAAAGTTAAAATAAAACCAACCAACCAAGAAAAAAAAATGTTCAAACCAGTTTGTTGGTTAAGATAATTGAGTTGATAGATCTGAGCATCCTAGGTGATATATAGTGCCCTTGTGTTTACATCACATGTTCCTGAATCTAAATCTTGGCTTGGCTATTCACTGGTAGCATAATTCTATCACCTCTCTGAAACTCACCTTCCTAATCTATCAAATGAAGGTAACACTTACCTCCTGTGTTTTCAGTAAGAACCAAAAAGATTTATATGTGTAAAATTTCTCAGAGTACTTTTATATTTATGTGAAGTTTTTATTTACTTAGCAAACTCACCCATTCATCTCAGTTTTTTTAAACTATGATACCTTTCTATGGTAAGTCCCCTACATACGAACCTTCAAGTTTCAAGCTTTCAGATATGTGAACGTGCCTATGTATGCCAGCCATTGTACTGTATTCTTCAAGGTATGACACTGTAAGATTAAAAATGTTCTTTTAATTTGTTTGTGTTTGTTTTTATGTACATATTATTTGTGTGAAAAGTATTATAAACCTATTGTAGTACAGTTTATATAGCTGATTGTGTTAGTTGGGTACCTAGGCTCACTTTGTTGGACTTACGAACAAATCGGACTGATGAACGTGCTCTTGGAGTGGAACTCATCTGTGTGTCGTGGACTTACTGTGTCTCTGTCTCTATCATCTCCGTCTCTTTCCCATACAGAGTCCTCATCCGTAACCAGTGCCTACGGAGCACTGATTCTCCTGGTTGCTGTTGTTGTTCAGTTGCTAAGTCATGTCCAACTTTTTGTGACCCCATGGCCTGTGTTGTGCCAGGCTCCCCTGTCCCTCAGTATCTCTCAGAATTTGCTCAAATTCACATCCCTTGAGTTGGTGATGCTCTCTGCCCATCCTCTGAGATGGGCAGAGAGCACCACTGACTTTTGCCTTCTTTTGTCTTCAACCTTTCCCAGCAGCAGGGTCTTTTCCCTGATGGTTTCAATAATAAACACTGAAAAGACACACGGAAGACCCAGTCCTTGCAAATGCCTGCCGCAGAGGACGCATCTTGTGTTCAACTTTGCATCCTCTTAGCAGTTTGGCTTGACTGTTGCTGTGGTAACCAGCTGCCCACAGGTATAACTTGGCAGCATCTCTCCTCAGCTGTACCAGGCATCTCTTGCCATCTTCCCTGATGCTTCCCTCACTTGGGATACCTGCAGGATCCAGGCAACCATCCTGACATGTGCACCTGGAGTATCCTGGAAGCATGAGGGAACAAACACCCCTGGGGCAACCAACCCTTAACCACTGGGGGATACGAGCTGGTGCTTACATACAACCCTTTTCCATCCTAGGAAAAACTATTTTGAGGTGTCACCTACCTGGCTGTGCTCTGGAGGTCAGAGCTCTAGTTTCTTGCAGTTCGATGCTTAATCTGCTTAATCACATAGCCATGGATTAGCTTTGCTCCCCCTAAGTTCACCGTCTCCATGTTTTACTTCTGTTCCTTGGGATTAGTTTTCAAAATTAAACCCCTGGACCTAAGCCCTTACCTCTGGCTCTGCCTTTTAGGAGAGTAGAGGCTAAATCACCTGGATAAGTTCATTAAGAGACTAAATTTTCCACATGAGAAGGTGAGAGCTCAACTCTATCAGAGATGTAAGTACTAAGATTTAAGTTTGAGGACATTTGTATCGACAAGCTTATGAAACCAAGGTCTTTTGGGTGGCAGAAATCTTTATAATTTACACCATGAAGTGAAGTGTTAGTTGCTCAGTCGTGTCCAACTCTTTGTGACCCCATGGACTATAGCCCACCAGGATCCTCGGTCCATGGAATTCTCCAGGCAAGAATACTGGAGTGGGTTGCCATTCCCTTCTCAGGGGATCTTCCCGACCCAGGCATCAAACCCAGGTCTCCCGTATTACAGGCAGATTCTTTACCATCTGAGCCCTCAGGAAAATCCAGTTTACATCATATCCTTCCCCAGAGGGGATATAAGATGTCTTTATAGACAGAGGACTGTTACAAATCATCTAAGTTCCAGAAGCTTACAATCAGTGCCACATACAAAGGCTGACATTTGCTAGGCTGAGTGCAGTGGGTGAGACAGCTCCCCAGTGATTGGAACTAGGTAACCAGGGAAGCCTTGAGAAGAAAAGCCTTAAACAGTCAATAGTGGGGTGTCTCCGAATATGATAAAAATTAAGAATGTATTTTCCCCTAACTCTCTCCTGTCCTGTCCTTGGGATGATAGACATAATTTCAACTCCATACTCAATGTGCCATATGCTCAGTTGTGTCTGACTCTTTTTGGCTCCGTGGACTATAGCCCGCCAGGCTCTTCTGTCCATATTCTGCAGGCAAGAATACTGGGGTGGGTAGCTATTTCGTTTTCCAGGGAATCTTTCCAACTCAGAGATCAAACCCACATCTTTGTCTCCTGCATTGCAGGTGGATTCTTTACCTGCTGAGCCATCAGCGAAGCCCTGACTCTAATTCCCATGATTAGAAGGTCAATCTGAAATCCAGCCAGAGCTGACTTTTTCACTCATTTCTTGCTTGCAGATAATTGAAGGAGAGATTGTATCACTTACTTGGATGGGCAATGAGTAAGGGGTTAGGACCTTCATGATTGTGGTCCCCATAAAGAAGCTGGTTGTAATTGCCAGCGTCAGAAATGGGACATCTGAATGATATTTATCCAGCAGAAAGTCAGCTTCTGATTTTTTTTTTTTTCTGGCTGTGCTTTTGGAGGTCAGATGCCAGATGTACAATGAATATTCAAGAGAGCTAGGTCCTGGGCGGTTCCTGGAGCCTCTGACTGTCGCCTGGTTGTGGCCGATTCATGCCTTGCTCTTGAAACAGTCTGTACTTGGGGCCAAAAGTAACACCTCTCCTCTTTCAGTGCCAGGTGGGTGGAATTTACCTTGGGCGAAAAAATATACCGAGGAAAAGTCAATCTACAAGAACTGGAGGGGAGGAAATAGGTCAAATACTGACCTATTTGAATAAACTCTCCATTTACAGGCCCCTGAATGGATGTAAACTTGAGCTGACTGTTTAGAAAAGGGCAAAGTGACCAGAAACGGGAACTCGGAGAGGCGAAGACAGCTCTAGGGAACAAACAGAGCCTTGGTGTTTTGAAAACCCATGTCAGTGAAAATGAGATCAGAGCATAAGGAATAGAAGTGGCATTCAAAGCAAGGGCAGATGAAACAGTTCTGAGAAAGACCTACATCTGCAGGTCAGAAGTACCTAGCACGCCCCAGGCGAAAAGAATAAAAACAGATCAACACCTAGAAAATAGGCTGGCAAAATTCCTGAACTCCAAGGACAAAGAAATGATCACCGACGCAGACTCCAGAGAGCAAGCGAATGGTAAAAAGAGTCAAGGTCAGGCTTCCTTTTTGCAGCATTAAATAGGAGACAACATGGACAAATGAAGCCAGAGTTCTAAGGGAAAAAGGAGTCATCGTACACAGTGATGCTCTGTGTGAAGTCCCAAGGGAGGCATCCTCAGATAGGCAATAGCTCAGGGACACTGCCACCCACGTCTCTGTGCTCAGAAAAGCTCACCCAGCCACCCAAAGCATGTGTCGTGATAAAGGATCCACAGATCACTGAGTTGGGCACAGAGAAAATGACAGCCAGGGACTTCCCTGCTGGTCCAGTGGTTGAGAATCCGATTCCCAATGAAGGGGATGCAGGTTCGATCTCTGGTTGGGGAACTAAGATCCCGCATGCCATGGGGCAACTAATCCTGCATGCCACAGCTGCTGAGCCCGTGTGCCACAACTAGAGAGAAGCCCCCGCACGGCAAGAAAGATCCTGAGTGGCACTAAGGGTCTGATGTACTGCTTAGTACCACTAACTGAGACCTGGTGCAGCCGAAAATAAAGAAATAAATGTTAAAAAAATAAAATGACAGCCTTAAAGTCTTTTAAACACAAGAACGGAGTTTGAATCACCATTATAAATATTTTTTTGAAAGCTGAATGCAAATGTCATCATTCATTCTGGAAAGAAATGATGTTAAAAATAAGCTGGGTCAAAAGTTTCAGATTGTGCCCATGAAAACTATAAAGTAGGAAAAAAAAAAAAAAGAAAACCATGAAGTAGGGACATAGTGCTAATTTCCCCAGGGGAAAAGGGGGTTCCCCATGGCTCCAGCTGATGACGACATTTCCGCTACTTCCATTTGGGTTCTCCTTGGTTATTGGCCAATGGCCTTTCTCTTTGCTCCCATCTCTCCACATAACGATTCTAAGAGCCTTCCCTTTTGTTGGGGGACACTGCTGGGTCTCCCTCCAGGAGTCTTGGACTGTTGCTGGGGGGGGTGTCTTCTGTGGGGTGGTTGAGCTTGAGTCACGTGTGTGGTGAGGGCCACTCACCAGTGACAGTCTTGCCCCTCTGTTCTGTATCTTGGACTTCTGCTAAGGAAGGTCCCACCTTCCATCGCTTTCTGCCATCTTCCTTCTATTCTCAGATACTTCTTACCCGACCCTACTCCAGGTCCAGTTTTCTCTAGTCTCTGGAAGGGGAGAAACTGAATTTATAATCCATCTTCTTCCTTTGGCCCTTCAAATCTATGTTCTCCTTTTATGACTGGCTTCAGAGGATGCCCTTCGAGGTAAAAGCAAGAGAAGGGAGGGGAGGATATTTATAGAGAACAAACAGATTCACAATTTGGAATAGAACCCAGTCACACTGGTTTCTATAACCTGTGTAATACAACACAGTGCACAAAGAAAGATGCATGATTTCATGGTTTTTCACAAGACAGACACTTGTATACCCAATGCCTGGGCCAAGTGTCCAGAAGGACCTTCGGGTCTCTCCTACCTTCCCAGTTACTACCTCTCTCCTCCCTAAAGGAAGCCACCACCCTGACTTTTATTCAGAATCACTTACTTGCTTTTCTTCACAATTTCACTACCTAAACGACATTCCCCAACACTCTAGTTGGATCTCGTCTCCTTTCTTTCTTTTCTGCAAAATATTTTATTTATGTATTTATTTATTTGGCTGTGTCTTAGCTTAGCAATGCAGGATCTTTGATTTTCATTGCAGTATGTGGGATCCAGTTCCTTATCCAGGGATCGAACCCTGGCCTCCTGAATTGGGAGCATGGAGTCTTAGCCCCTGGATCACCAGGGAGGTCCGTTGTCTCCTTTCTTGAATGTTACCTGACTGAAGTCACAGAGGGTGTGTTTATTTGTGGGTCCAGCTTCTTTTGCTCCCTGTGATGCTAGGTGATCCCTTTATGCTGCTGCCTGTAGCTGCGGTCTGTCTGCCTGTGTAGCCACACAGCTCTCCATGGCTGGAGAGCACCATGCTGTAGTTACCCGCTCACTCAGCTGCTGATAGGCATTTGGCCTGTGTCTAGTGTTTGGCTATTACAGCAAGGTTGCTGTGAGCATCACTGTTGCTGCCTCATGGTACCCATGTGCCTGCATTTCTGCTGAGTGTCTCTTAAATCAATAGTGAGCTGCACCATGCTGCTTTATCATCCTCACTTTCTCTATGAGCTATTGATTTGAGGATGTGTATTTTAGCCCTGGTACCTATATACTGACATATGAATGCTTGAGTGATGTTGTTACAGGACATAAAAAGGCATTTTAAATTATACCACCAGTAAA
Organism: Bison bison bison; assembly: GCF_000754665.1. NCBI lineage: Eukaryota > Metazoa > Chordata > Mammalia > Artiodactyla > Bovidae > Bison > Bison bison. The sequence continues at coordinate 3,293,259 of NW_011494912.1, read as the reverse complement.
TGTTGAAATAATAGTCTGAGAGCTGCTGAACTCCCAGGAGGAGCTATCATGGATACACAGGGTGGCTGGGGGGTGCCTAGCCCTGAAAGCTGGGGGTGTTGCTGTGTTCCAGCTGGCATCCTTGCTCTCCAAGCAACAGCCTGCATACACACACCCATCCTGGCTCATCAGCTTTGAACCTAGGCAATTCTTGATGAAAAATTTTTTCAATTTTGTGGCTGGTATTATTTATAAGATGGTACATAAAGTGAGGCTTTATTAATATTATAAAACATTATTTCAAGACTGAATAATTCAAAAGCACATAAAAAGCAGATTCACCATACCACTGAATGGCTCCTTCCTTAGCCACAAAAATAGCCAACAAAAGCTTTAAAATTACTGTTTGGAAAAGACTCAATTAAATTTGGATCTAAGGGCCGTTCTGGTCCCCTGTCTCTTTTGGAGAACTTGGGGGAAAAGAGAAATGGAGGAGATTTTATTCTCTTAAATATATATTGAACCTATAAATATAAATAATAAAAATATACATCATATATTTATATGTAAATAAATATAAATACAATATTGGAAGGAATATACCCAAATGCTATCAGAAATGGCAAAAGAGAAATGGAGATGATTTTATTCTCTTAAATATATATTGAGTTTATAAATATAAGTAATAAATAAAATATACATCATCTGCTTATATGTAAATAAATATAGTACAGTGTTGGAAGGAATATACAAAAATTCTATCTGAAGTGGTTTTTTGTGGGGAAAGGTGATATTATGGATAACTTTCTATTGTACTCCTAAATTTTTGTATTAAGTACACTGACTTTTCGAACTAAGGAAGACTTTAAAAATATTATTTGAAACAATGAAGTCATAAGAAGCCATATAAAAAATGAGAGGATATAATTCAGCTAGGAATACGAGGCTCTGAATTTTGCTCTACGCTTTTTGCCAGTCGAGGCCAGATGGAAATCTTAAGTAATGTGTCAGCCTTATCATCTGATAGAAAGAAGCAAATCAGGCTTCTAGGAAGCACCAACTTTTATCCTGGCCATTTGCTATAAACTGTAAGAGGAATTTTTCAGGCCAATAGATCATTTTCTCAGGGACACTGAATAGCTAATTGATGGTGTCTTTGAGAGCAATATTTCTTATTCTTTTAGACACTGACTCTCAGACCCAAAGGCCATGACATTAAATTCCTGTTCAGGGAAAGTGTTTTGATGGATGTCAGTTGTTAAGTAGGAAGGTTTGCTTTCTTTCTGAGTCCTGTCTTGAGTGAAAGATGGAACTGGGGAACGTGTGGGGCTGATTGGCATGTGGCTAAGTATAGTAGGTTGTAAGATTTTGTCAAAACATCTTTAATAGGTGTTAGGTCTCCCTCTTTAATAGGTCCACCTCATGGGATTTCATCCTGTGGTAATCCCCACTCCCAAATGAGAGAACATGTCCCACACCACTGACAACAGGCCTGGCCATGTTACCTGTTAAGGGCGGTGCAATATGAATAAAAGTGTGTGTCTGTCTCCAGTAGAGCCTTTAATGAACACTGCAAGTTTCCATCCCTGTTCTACTTCTGCAATAAAATAACTGTGTCAAGAGAGGGTCCACATTGTCCCCCTGGAGCCTGGGACGAATAAAGTGAGGGTCAGAGGAGCAGCTAACCCACAGAGGACAAGGAGGACAAGCAAGAAGGAAACCTGAGTTGTTGAAAGCGCCTGAGCCCCTGAGGGGCGTTCGTTACTACAGTCACCTAGCAAAAGCTGGTGAACACCTGAGACTTCTTTTCTCGAGTGTTGAGCAGCTCACTGATTGAATTCTCAGGTACTGGCCTCCTCTGGGGTTTCTTACTCCTGTGGAGGGTGAAGAAGTGGGGCAGACACCACCTCCGTGCAAACCTGGAAGGACTTCCATGCTATCCACATCGACCGTGGAAGATACACTTTCTGTAACTTCTGCAGGAAACTGGGGTCTCAGCTTAGATATCACTTCCTCTGGGCAGCTTTCTCCATCCCACCACCAAGTATGGATTAAACGTCCATCCACTCTCCTGTGTCTCCTCTATTACTGTGCATTTGTCACCTTGTACTGTAATGGCCTGTTTACCTGTCTCTCTCCTTTTCCTATGCGTTCTGTGAAGGCAATGATCATATTCTTATGGGATGACTTGTGCTTCCTCAAAGATACATATGTTGAAATTCTAATCCCCAGTACCTCTGAATGTAATCATATTGGGCAGTAGAGTATTTTAAAAAGTAATTAACTTACCATGAGGTCATTAGGGTGGTCTCTACTCCAATATAACTGGAGTCCTTATTAGAAGAGGAGATTTGGACACAGAAGCATACAGAAGGAAAATGATATGAAAGCACAGGGAGAAGATGACTGTCAACAAGCCAAGGAGAGAGGCCTGGAGCATAGCCTTCCCTCACTGGTCTTAGAATGGACCAACCCTGCTGATGCCCTGATTTTGGACTTCCAGCCTCTAGTCTGCGAGTTAATGAATTTCTGTGTCACTCAGTTTATGGTAGCTCGTTTTGGCAGCCCTAGGACACTAATACACATACCTTATTCACTTGCCAGTGCTGAGCACAAAGTCAGGAGGAGAATCAGCATCTGATCAATACTTTTTTGAGTAAATGAAAGAATGAGTCAGTGACCTAAAATAGTCATCAGCTCAGTTTATATTAGCACAATTGAATTTAATGGAGTCCTAATAAAATGTCACTGGCATTCAGAGAAATTAAAAACGTCATTCCTGGGGGGTCCTCATGGACCTGAAAATACAGAATAAAACACTGTTTACTGTTCCTGTCTTCTAGCGGTCTGTAGTCAGATGTGGAAGGGGATATCCAATATATCTACAATGAAAGATGCGATTCAAGCTCATGAGAGGCATATAAACAAAATGAGATTGGAGGGGAAAAGGCTGGCTGTGTTTCAGTAAAAAGAAATAGTGGAAAAAGAGAAATCCAAGGCACAGGATAAAAGCATGTTCCAGAAACAGAACACAGCCTCTTTGTTTGGATCACGTTGGGAGCCCTGGAGGAGAAACTCATAAAAGGACAATATTTGGGAGGCCCTTGAATGCTAGTCTGGAAGCACTTCTGAATCTGTATTTCTGCATTTATCCCTTACAAACACTGGAAACAGATCTATTAGGTCTTCCTCCATTCCACCACCCACCTTCCCTGAAGAAGCATCCTTTGGTTTAATTATTCATTGCAAAAACTATCTTCTTCTTGTCTCCATTTTTTGCTATAATTTTCAATAGGAAATTTATGCATGGTCAATTAGCCCTCCAAGAGCAGGCACAGCTCTGATGGACGGGCTAAGTTTTTGTTACCACACCGCTCGGTGTGTGTGCGTATGACTGTCTCAGTGCAGAGACTGGCAATTAGTCCAAAAAAAAAAAAACCACACAGATCACCTCCTTCAAACAAAGTCATCCAGAAATTCTCTTATGCACATTCAGAGCTAGTAAATCACTTGACAATCACAGGGCTTTCTGGGGCAGGGTGGTCAAACGAATCTCTCTCCTCAGCCAAGGTGGCCTCAGGGGTCATCTTTTTCACATGCTGGTGATCCCACACAGGTCTGTGTCAACTGATAGAAAACCTCAAGCACAGTCCTCGGACTTGGAAGCGTCAACCCCTCTCCTTGCCTGCCCTTGACTTTGTTCCAGGGTTGTTGTCAGCTGTCTGCCCCTCAACAGGATAAGAACATCAGAACTTAAAATGAACAGAGATTGGGAAGGAGGTGGGATATGGAGATGATTAGAGCTGGTCGGGTCTTAAAGGGGAAGGGAATTTAGAATTTTTATCTACATATTAATATTTACTTTAAATTTTATCTTACCTAATCAAGATTGACAGGAGAAATATTAGTAACCTCAGATATGCAGATGACACCACCCTTATGGCAGAAAGCAAAGAGGAACTAAAGAACCTCTTGATGAAAGTGAAAGAGGAGAGTGAAAAAGCTGGCTTAAAACTCAACTTTCAAAAAACTAACATCATGACATCTGGTCCCATCACTTCATGGCAAATAGATTGGGAAACAATGGGACTTTAAACAGTGAGACTTTATTTTCTTGGGCTCCAAAATCACTGCAGATGGTGACTACAGAAATTAAAAGATGCTTGCTCCTTGGAAGAAAAGCTATGACCAACCTAGACAGCATAGTAAAGAGCAGAAACATTACTTTGCCAACAAGGGTCCATCTAGTCAAAGCTATGGTTTTTCCAGTAGTCATGTATGAATATGAGAGTTGGACCATAAAGAAAACTGAGCACCAAAGAATTGATGCTTTTGAACTGTGGTATTGGAGAAGACTCTTGAGAGTCCCTTGGACTGCAAGGTGATCAAACCAGTCAATCCTAAAGGAAATCAGCTCTGAATATTCATTGGAAAGACTGATGCTGAAACTGAAGCTCCAATACTTTGGCCACATGAGGCAAAGAGCCGACTCATTAGAAAAGACCGTGATGCTGAGAAAGATTGAAGGCAGGAGGAAAAGGGGAATGACAGAGGATGAGATGATTGCATGGCATCACTGACTCAATGGATATGAGTTTAAGCAAGCTCCAGGAGTTGGTGATGGACAGGGAAGAATGACAAGGAACTTTATGAATTGGAGCTGT
>NW_011494912.1:3285999-3288516 GCF_000754665.1 Bison bison bison | reverse complement strand
ATGGATATGAGTTTAAGCAAGCTCCAGGAGTTGGTGATGGACAGGGAAGCCTGGTGTGCTGCAGTCCATGGGGTCACAAAGAGTCGGACACAACTGAGCAACTGAACTGAACTGAACTTACCCTACTTAAAATTTTTATCTATTAATTGATATCCCACACTGATGCTGAAATGATGTGGGGCAACCAGGATTTGGTGATGCAGTCGCTTCACTGAAGCTCCAGGGGTTAAGACTTTGCCTTTTGATACAGGGGATGTGCTCCTGGTCAAGGAGCTAAGATCCTACATGCCCTGTTGCCAAAAAACAAATATAAAACAGAAGCAATATTATAACAAATTCCATAAAGACTTTAAAAAAGATTGTTTTATGCAAATAAAGTCTCTTGTTACATAGGCTCTCCATATGGCCCAGGTTTTTCCCACTCTAATACGAGAGCCAAGTTCATTAATAACCAGAGCACATGAGTGTGAAGAAAGTGGCCAGTGAAGAAGCCATAGGTTTGTGAATGTCCCCACCAGGACCTTCTCTTAGCTTTTGGGCTAGACATGCTCTCCCTGAATCTCAGAGGTACCATCCTGGAACATGTGAAATCAGCATCTTTGCCCTGGGCTATGTTGATAGCAAGATGCTTGGCATTTCCCCTTAAGTGTTTGCTTTGAGCCTTTCCCCATCAAAGCTGAACCTAGAGAAAAATAAAACAGAAAAATGTCTTAGACCCTGGCCCTTGGGATATTCATCTAGATTGTTGTACCAAATCTTCAAAACCCGAGTTCAAATTAAAGCTGCCAGAACTAGAGTTTGTTTCTTTTTTTATTGGAGTATAATTGCGTTACAATGTTGTGTTATTTTCTACTGTACAACAGAGTGAGTCTGCTATCTATGTACATGTATCCCCTCCCTCTTTTGCCTCCTCCCACCCCAACCCCACCCTACCCCTCTAGGTTGTCACAGAGCACGGAGCTGAACTTCCTGTGCTATATAGCAGCTTCCCACCAGCTAGCTATTCTACACAGGATACTGTATATATAGGGGGCTTCCCAGATGGTTCAGTGGTAAAGAATCTGTCTGCCAATGCAGGAGTTGTAAGAGATGCAGTTTCGATCCCTGGGTCGGGAAGATACCTGGAGGAGGAAAAGGCAACCCACTCCAGTATTCTTGCCTGGGGAATCTCATGGACAGAAGAGCCTAATGGGGCTACAGTTCATGGAGTCACAAAGAGTGGGACATGACTTAGTGACTAAACAACAACAACTGTATCTGAAATAATTAGAATGCCACATTTGTGTCACTCTCCACTGCTTTCTATGTTATCAGTTTTTCCATTGGATTCTTATGCAAACCTGGTGAAGGCAACAGGGCAGGGGCAATTATATTTGATTGGAAGCGTCGAAAGGGTAAGTGCAGATCAACTTGTAATTTGCACAGCTCAGACCAGACCCCAGGCTCCTAATTCCAAGGCCAGTGGTTCTTAAACTAGAGTCTTGAGTCAAAATCCTCCTGGGCTAGAAGCCTGGTTAAAATAGGCATTGCTGGGCCCCCACCCCAGGGCAGGTTTGCAGTGGGTCTTGAGAATTTGTATTTATAAGAAATTTCCAGATGAGGTTGGTTCTGGCCACTGTCTTAAATATACCTGCAAGGGGATGCCAATAGATCCTCCATGAATATGTAGGGTTCTCTTCCTCAAAATGGGTTTCCCTTGTGGCTCAGCTGGTAAAGAATCTGCCTGCAATGCAGGAAACCTGGGTTTGATCCCTGGGTTGGGAAGATCCTCTGGAGAAGGGAAAGGTTACCCAGTCCAGTATTCTGGCCTGGAGAATTCCATAGACTGTATAGCCCATGGGATCGCAAAGAGTTGGACACGACTGAGTGACTTTCACTTTTCACTTCCTCAATATGATCCAAGCAAACAGAGGGGAAAGGAGTCTTCTTTCACCAAAGCAGAATGTCACATATTTGCAAAGACTAGTCAGCAACAAGAGATCATTTTGTTTTTGGCTGGGACTTGTCACCTAACTGCAAGCAAAACCTCCCTAACCGGCGTCTCACCGTTTCCTTCGTTCTGCTTCCGCCACTAGGGCTTTCTTAACCTCAGTTTGTTTTGTCTCCTAACATCTAATGACATTTTCCTGCTATTACATCTGACACCTCGGAGGGAATGGGACTGAATATCACTCATAATTCATAGATTGCTCTCAATGACTATTGCGCTCCTTAATGTTATCTCCATATGCGGAATCCCCACCGGGGCAATATCGCCTTTTTGGCATCGTCAGTTAATTTGTTCATTTCCATGTACCTTATTGAAAGCACTCCGAGTCTTAATTAGTCCTCTTTAGCTGCTTTTCCCTGCAGCCCCGTGTCACAAAACCAAAGGCACCAAAGCACAGTAAGGAACAGGCCTAATTAACAGGCCCATGATTGAAACGGAAGAGATGGAATCTGCAGGAGACAGAGATGATTCATATATAAAGTGGGGGTGGCGGGGGGAGCTGATGCAGAGTGGTGGGCACTGGGTGG
>NW_011494912.1:3261295-3285871 GCF_000754665.1 Bison bison bison | reverse complement strand
GGTTTAGTTGCTAAGTCATGTCCAACTCTTGCAACCCCATGGGACTGTAGCCCTCCAGGCCCTTTTGTCCATGGGATTTTTCAGGCAAGAATACTGGAGTGGGTTGCCATTTCCTTCTCTGGGGGATCTTCCCGACCCAGGGATCAAACCCCTTTCTCTTGCATTGCAGGTGGATTCCTTACCCACTGAGCTACCAAGGAAGCACTAAATGGCTCTGGAGGGGTTGTCAATTGCAGAGCAGTGATTCCATCCTCTGCTGAGGTGTGGGTGTTACAAGGTCCAAGCTCATTTCACTCACCGCCGATAGGCCAATCAATCTGAGAGAGGAGGTGTTAAGGCAAGGAAGAGACTTTAATCGGGGAGCTGGCAGACTGAGAAGATGGCAGTCTGGTGCCTCAAAATAATAAATCTTTTTGGGGGCCTGGATGCCAGGTTCTTTTATGGATCAGAGATGGGGGGAGGTGAGGGAACAAAGTAAAAAGATCATTCAGTTCTTGCAAATATCTCCTAGAAAGGCAAGTCTCAGGCAGGGGGATGTGTTAGTTTCACTTCCTTTCAGCCCTTCACAAGTGGGCAGGGTCAGGCTATCTCCCTGTGAGCCAAACAAAGCCAAGGGTCAGGCAGAGGGGGACCTGCTAGGCTCCTTGAAGCAGACCATTATGTATGCCTATCCAGTGGCTCAGCTGGTAAAGAACCCGCCTGCCCGCACAGGAGACACAAGAGACACGAGTTCCATCCCTGGGTCAGAAAGATCCACTGGAGGAGGGAATGGCTACCCACTCCGGTATTCTTGCCTGGAGAATCCCATGGACAGAGGAGCCTGGTGGGCTACAGTACATGGGGTCACAAAGATTCGGACACGACCGAGCGACTAACACTCACACACATAGTTGAAAGGACGGCCTTTGGCCTTTGGGGTCGTGGGATTGGAAGGGTGTGACTCTGGCAGCCAGGAGTCATCTTCCCCACAGCGTGGAAGAAGCCCATGGAGCTAAAGAATGAGACCAAACACTAGAAAGAAGCCGAGCCAGGATGTAGAGGTGTTGTAGCCACGCGTTCCGGGAAACAAACTCACTCAGAAGGACAATGCAGGTAGTGGAGTGCAGTTTATTACACCGGTGAGCCCAAGGCAGAGTCTCGTGTTAGCTAAGGACCCCGACCAGTTTTTGTAAAACCTTATATACCCTAAGTGTACGTGCTCAAACCCACCTCTCCAAATTCCTTGAAACTAGTCTGGACAAGGTAAAAGAGAGATATGATCAAAGTTAGCCCATGATTCATGTGTCATAAGCCTAGATAGTTAAACAGTGGACATTTAGCAATAGGCCTGTGGTCATACCCCGTAAGCATAATGGGATTTACGACTTTGTTCTTTTACAGAGATAATTAGCTTATTGTTTTAGGCCACGGAGAGTCTAGGTGCAAGTCCTGAGGCTCCTTCATCCGGGGAGGGCCTGGTTTTCCAGTTGGCATGTCGTTTCCATAGATACTGGGCATAGAGCTCAAAGTCCACAGTCCGGCCCAAGGTGGAGCCCTGCTTCCAAGATGGAGCCTGTTCTGTCTGTTTCCTCCTTCAGAGGGAGGTCAGAAGTCACCAGAGACAGAGTCTGAGCCGGCCTGTCAGTGACGACGCCACTTCCACCCTCGTCAGTACATCAGACGCGAACTTCCTTGTGCTGGGATCACGTGCAAATTAGACTTCAGCAAACTCCTGTGATCAGCCTTGCCCGCCTCCCATCAGGCAGGTCATGGGAACCTGACACGGACTTTCAGTTGGTCCCAACCAGGGCAGGGAAGTGGATATAAAGACACTTTAAGAACATCCCCCATCCCTTTTGGGCCCACTCCAAGGGACTAAGGGGTTTCACTGCATTTGAACCTATGGGTTGGCCAAAGGGTTCATTCAGGTTTTCCCATAACCTCTTATGAAACATTCTAATGAACTTTTTATTGTTGTTTAGTTGCTAAGTTGCGTCTGACTCTTTTGTGACCCCAGGGACTGTAGCCTCCCAGGCTCCTCTGTCCCTTGGGATTATCCTGGCAAGAATACTGGAGTGGGTTGCCATCCCTTCTCCAGGGGATTTTCCCGACCCGGGGATCAAGCTTGTGTTTCCCGCATTGGCAGGCAGATTCTATATCACTGAGCCACCTGGGGAGCCCTGAACAAACTTTTGGCCAACCCAATACAAGACCAGTTTCTCTGAATTACCTGGGACCTATTCCCTATACAAGAATGAGAGCCATAGATTGTGACATCCCTTTGGACGCTGTGGAGGGCAGGGCTGGCCACCTACTTGGGGGACATCCTGGCATAGTCACTCTGAACCCTGCTCTGAACCAACCTCAGTCCCGTTCGCTTGACTCATTTCACGTGGAGCACCTGTTGTGTGCTTGGCACATCTGGGCATAGAATGAACATGCTTCCTGCCTCACAGATTTCAGGGCCCAGCAGGTATGGGAGCCTCTGGGCTGGAGCCTATGAGAATGACTCCTCTGTCTTCTCTCCGTTGCTCAGTGCAGGCACTCGGCGTCCAGACCACAGGCTCTTGGTGGCCCTACAGGGAAAGGCTCAGATTGTCCCATCCCCAGTATTCCTCAGCGTAAATTCTAATTTAGCTTTTGTCTCCCAAAGAGGAGATTCACACCAGAGTTGGGTGTGGACTAGGGAATTCATAGAACTGTTTTTTTTTAAATTGTTTGTGCCGGGTCTTAGTTGTAGCATGCAAGATCTTTGAGTTGCAGCGTGTGGAATCTAGTTCCCTGACCAGGGATCAAACCTGTGTCCCCTGCACTGGGAACATGGAGTCTTAGCCACTGGGCCACCAGGGAAGCCCCAGAGCATGTCTTCTTAAGAGAACATCCCAGGTGTCCTGAACAGAATGCCTCTAGAAGTATGGGTAGTACAGGCAGCTCAAACAGACTAAGATGGGGTGGGAGAGAGAATGAGAGAAACTGTGAGGAGAGCATGACAACCCACTCCAGTATTCTTGTTTGGAGAATCCCCATGGACAGAGGAGCCTGGCGGGCTACAGTCCATAGGGTTGCAAGGAATCAGACACACATGTCCACATCTCTGGAGCATCTTATAAGCCAAGGGGACCAGTGGTTGGACTCCTGCTTGCTTCCTGGAGTTCTTGCTTGGGAGCTAAGGAGGAGACGCCTGCCAGGGGCCTGGGGGAGCCGTCACTGAGTTTTTAGCCTCACCCCAGTGCTCTCTCCAGACCTCCTCAACATCATTTAGGACAGAGGGTGAGGGAGGGCAGCCCAGGGCCGCTTCTTCAGAAGTGGATTATGAAACAGCTGTGGCAATTGGAACATATCCCCTGGGGTCTCATCAACCGCTCCCATTCCAGGTGATATCTCAAAGTGTGTGTTTCATACTTTGGGAGTCATAACTGCTCTTTTCCCACCAGATCGTATTTCCCTGTGCCTCTTGGCTCTTCCCCTTTTCATTCCCCCCCCAGTAGCTGGAGATGCTGGCCTTGTGCTTTGTGCAGACGGAAGATCTGAGTAGCAGGGACAGAAGGGCTCCAATTTTAGGGGACTTGTTTAGGGAAATGGAAAGAGTATGAAGACAGCCAATCTGGGACCAGAGAAAAGAGATGCAGCATGGGAAGGGGGCTCCAACAGCCCATGTCTGGGTCCAGAAGGGCTCTGAGAAGGGACAGCGGACTGGTCTGGGGGCTTATGTCTAGGGACATAAGCTTATGTCTATGGTCATGGCCGTGATAATTTCTCTAGGCCAGGGTCTGCAGTAGGACACTCGCCACCTCCCAAGTGTGTGGCAGGAGAGCTACCAGACTGACCACCAGCCAGAGCCAGATCTGCTAAGAAGGACTGACGCTGAGGCACCCCTGGAGAGAGTCTGGTTAAATGCTCAAGTTGGGTCAAGCTGCCTTTCTGCAGGAGGGGACACAAGATGACCCTCTGAAAACCAGCATCTGTAGAAATAGCCGAGATGGATGAGAAACATCCTTGAGACCAGTCAGTCCTCAGTGGGGATCAACCAGGTGTGCAGCCAGATGGCAGGTGGAGAATGGGTACCAGGGAGCATCATGGGCCCTTCATTTCAAAGAGTCCTCTCACCCTCAGCGGTCCCTACTTCCTTAACTATGACAGTCCCCTTTTAACTCATGCATTTTTCAGTAATCACTGTAATAATAACACCATTTAGGCTCCCCAGATTTGTAACAATCCCTGATTTCTAGTGGAATTGCTGCTTTGTTCACTTGCATCGTAGAGAACCGCCGAAAATGTCATGCTTTTGGAGTCCTCAGCTTCGTAAATGACAGCTACTGCAGAATATTTGTAAACACGTTAATTTCCCCCTCGGGAAAATGTGGGTTTTGGGTTTCACTTGATTTGAAGCCCGACTTCTTTGATGGAGTAGTAGGTGGTGTATAGCGTGCGAGATGTTGAGAAATTTCCATCCGCCTGCTCACTGCTCATGAAGGCTGAGGCCGGCAGGGCTGGGACCAGGTCTCTGTGTTGAATACCTGGCTTGTGGCAGGTGCACAGTTGAAGTTGCTTGAACCATAGGACTCAGCCCCTGACAGGGGACTTCCCGTCCCGAGGAGGGTCTTTGGCAGATCCCAGAGAATAAATGGCAGCTGCTTCTGCAGGACTGCCATACACTGGCTGGGAAGTCCAAGATCGAGGTGCTGAAAGATGTGAAGTCTGTTAAGGATCTGTTTCCTGATTCATAGATGGCTGTCTTCTGGCTGTGTCCTCACATGGTGGAAGGGGCGAGGGAGTGCTCTGAGTCCTTTTTTATTAAGAGGATTTTTTAGTATTTATTCATTTACTGGCTATCTTTGTTGCTGTGCACGGGCTTTCTCTAGTTGCAGTGAATGGAGGCAGTTACAATGTGGGGCCTTCTCACTGCAGTGGTTTCTCTTGTTGTGGAGCATCGGCTGTATGTGTGTGGGCTTCAGTAGCTGTGACTCACTGGTTTAGTTGCCCCGTGGCATATGGGATCTTCCCAGACCAGGGATTGAAACCGTGTCCCCTGTGTTGGCAGGGGGACTTAACCAGATTCTTAACCACTGGACTACCAGTGGAGTCCCCTATGAATCCTTTTTAATAAAGGCACTAATTCATGAGGGTGCCACCTCCTAAACCATCACCTTGGGGATTAGGTTTCAATCCATGCATTTTGGAGGGACACAGATCTTTCAGCCCATAGCAGATTCCACTGTCTCCCGTTCCAGTTCCTCTTTCCCAAAGTCACCCTTGGGCATCAGGATGTGGTTGAGCCTGACCCTGTCTGGTCCATCCTAGGATCCCATTTCTCCCACATCCTGGGCCTCCCTTCTGAGTTTGGGGTCATAGGAGTGGTGCAGGTGACTTGGAGGCTTTTCAACCTGGAGGGGAGGTGTCATTGCAGTGATGGAGAAGAGAAAAGGCATAGATGGGGTGGAGGGGAAACTCATGAACTGCTGGAAAGTTATTCTATGAAAATATATCCTTGCTCTTAAAAAGAAAGGAACTTATTTGGAAGGCATTCACCTGAAGGTGCTTGAGAGCCTCCTGGTCCATTTGGAGAGATCTATCATTGCCATGGCCAAAAGTGTGATTTTTAAAAATACATAAATTTATCTATTCGTTTTTGCCCTTGCCGGGTCTTCGTTGCTGCACGGGTTTTCTCCTAGTTGTGGTGAGCGGGAGCTACCCTCTAGTTGCAGCGCACGGCTTTGCGTTGCAGTGGCTTCTCTTGTTGCAGAGCGTGTGCTCTAGGGTGCGGTGGCTCAGTACTTACAGCTCCTGGGCTCTGGGACACAAGCTCACTAGCTGTGGCACATGGGCTTATTTGCTCCACTGCCTGTGGGCCCTTCCCAGATCAGTGATCAACCTGTGTCTCCTGCATCAGCAGGCAGATTTGTTACCACTGAGCCACCAGGGAAGCCCCAAAGATGTGCTCTTAACTGGTGTGTCCTGGAGCTGGCTTTGATTGGGCAGGACAGCTGATTGTACACATCTCTGCATTCAGAGATGTCAGACTGAGAGTATTAACACCACAGACATCTGCAAACACCACCGATTAGCCCCCCACCCAGAGCCAGCTGTCAAACCTTTACCAGCACACCATGCTTCTAACTGACCTCCACTTAACCCATCTTGTGGTGCTAACCAGTGGTCTTCCTTTCCTCTGTAAAACTCGCTGACCAATGCCCTCGTCCCTCCGAGACTCCCAGCTGTTCCAATCAGGGAAACTGCATGCTTCCCAAGAGTCAATTATCCTTGTCCCAAACCTGTTCATGCAAAAATTATTTGTTATAGCAATTACAGAATTAGGTAAATATTGCAGTACTGATGTAATATGAGTAGGAAGGTAATAGAGTCGTCATTTCCATGGAAATTAAGTCGAATGCTTGGGAAAGACTTAATAAAGGCAAATTGCTTATAAACTGCTGTCAAATTGAGTGCAGGCAGAGCAACTGTGAAATCTGGGGAAAGATTATATAAATGGGGAAGAATTCTGGGTTTCCAAGAACAAGAATTTAGTTCTTGTTCTGCTTTAAGTAAATAAAGCAGGAGATTTGGAAATCACGTGGAACTCCCCAAGGAGAGAGGATGAACCCAAAGAATGAATGCATATTTATACATTTTTTTTAAGTTTAAATGGGATTATTGCAGGTGTGCTTGTATCATTTTTTTTGTGATTCTGTGCTTCAAACAACTTTTTGGTGATGCTGGGCCATCAGTCCTGATGTTGATGGCTAAGAGGATTCAGCTGTGACTTGTGCTGTCTGATCATTTCAGACGTGCTGTGGCTTTATTTTAGGCAAAGATTTAGGCTTTTAATCTTCGCTCTGCTAGCTTGAGGGTTTCTCCTTCTCAATTACCTGGATCAACCTCAGTTCAGTTCAGTTCAGTCTCTCAGTTGTGTCCGACTCTTTGCGACCCCATGAATCGCAGCACGCCAGGCCTCCCTGTCCATCACCAACTCCCGGAGTTCACTTAGACTCACGTCCAACGAGTCAGTGATGCCATCCAGCCATCTCATCCTCTGTCGTCCCCTTCTCCTCCTGCCCCCAATCCCTCCCAGCATCAGAGTCTTTTCCAATGAGTCAACTCTTCGCATGAGGTGGCCAAAGTACGGAGTTTCAGCTTTAGCATCATTCCTTCCAAAGAAATCCCAGGGCTGATCTCCTTCAGAATGGACTGGCTGGATCTCCTTTCAGTCCAGGGGACTCTCAGGACTGCCTTGTTCGTCTTCCACTCACAGCTTCCCTACTTGTGGCCAGTTCACTTGTCTCTTTCACCTTCTTGTTCTGTCCTCCCTGGGCAGCTTCCACTGTACATCTCTTCTGCTCTCCTCCAAGTAGGCTGGCACCTACTCATCCTTCCAAACCCAACTCCAGCATCACTTTCTCCACCTTGTTCTGATCTACCAGCTAAAAGCAATCTCATTATCCTCAACATTCTCAGATAACTTTAACCATGTCTTGCCAATGATTTAGGACTTCCTTGGTCGCTCAGATGGTAAAAGCATCTGTCTACAATGTGGGAGACCCGGGTTTGATCCCTGCGTCAGGAAGATCCTCTGGAGAAGGAAATGGCTACACATTCCAGTATTCTTGCCTGGAAAATCCCATGGATGGAGGAGCCTGGTAGGCTATAGTCCATGGCATCGCTAAGAGTCGGACACGACTGAGTGCCTTAACTTTCACTTTTCACTGCCAATGATTTGGATGACTTCTTATGGAAAATTAGCTATTTACATCCTAAGACTGGGAATGTGAGGGGTATGTTAGATATCCTGGAATCCACCACCTTAATTTTGTAGATGAGGAGTAGGGCCAGAACCCCAGCATGACTAGCTCAACATGGTCGACACAGTTAATACTATTTCCCTGTGGCTCAGATGGTAAAGAATCTGCTCTCAATGCAGGAGACCTGGGTCTGATCCCTGGGTTGGGAAGATGCCCTGGAGAAGGGAATGGCTACCCACTCCAGTATTCTTGCCTAGAGAATCCCATGGACAGAGGAGCCTGGTGGGTTACAGTCCAAGGAGTCTCAAAGAGTTGGACACAACCTACTGACGAACATTTTTCACTTTTCACTGACTATGTGAATGCCCCTCCCACCTACAGTGCAGTCTCATATTAAATATGTTCAGATTGAAAAGAACTATGTGTTCATTAGAGAGAACTTGGAAAATAAAAATGATACAAAGAAGAAAGTAAAACCCACCATTGGTTGTGCTATTCAGAGATGATTTTTTTAACCTTGAGGGTCATTTCCTTCAGATGGGGTTGAAAGGAAAAGGAATCAAACAAGCCAGTATTATGCTTGAAAAAAAGCTTGAAGGAAGATGTGTTTTTTGGGTGAGCAAAAGAAGTGAAGCATTCCAAATGGTGTCTCTCATGTCTCTCCAACTACCCATCAACTCATGAAACAAGAATCTGGTGGGGCAGACCCCCTGCTTGGCACAAGGGGCTCAGAGATGAATTACATAGTCTGGGTTCCTGCACTTGAACATTTCAGAATCCAGTAGAGGCACCAGACACATAAACAGATAATCACAGTGCAGGCTGACAATGGAGAGATGAGCGATTTGAAGGCAGGATGTAATTACACGCAACATTACGTGACATGGATTTTATGGCCTGTAATCGTGGGCTGCGGTTGTTTGTAATTTCTGTTATCAAACCGAAAGCCACATAAAAATGACTGGGGAAACTTTCTTTAAAGGTGATCGTTCATAAAGAGGAAATAATTGGAATTTCACAAACCAGTAATTACAAAAGCACAAAAGGTTACTAAGGTGTATTTTATTACTGTAATCAAAAAAAATTACAGGGGGACTTTAAAAATGTTCCATTAATTAACTCCATTAAAGGTTACTGTCTGAGATGAAAGATAGATCAACTAAAACTCACACTTAATGAGAAGTTGAAGGGATTTGAAATTGGCAAGTCAGGCAAACTCTGGCATCAAGCGCTTCTTGTCTCTGTTGGTGTTTATATGTTGTTTGACTCCATGATGATAGTTACTTTGGTCATTATTGTCCTCGTCATATGCTATGGCCTCTTGTTATTAAGAAGGATATTTTGCATTATTGAATTATTCTGAAATTGTTGTTATTGTTTAGTCACTCAGTCACGTCAAACTCTTTGTGACCCCACGAATAGCAGCACGCCAGGCTTCCCTGTCCTTCACTATCTTCCGGAGTTTGCTCAAATTCATGTCCATTGAGTCAGTGATCTCATCCAGCCATCTCATCCTCTGTCACCCTCTTCTCTTCCTGCCCTCAATCTTTCCCAGCATTGGGGTCTTTTCCAATGAGTTGGTTCTTTGCATCTGGTGGCCAAAGTATTGGAGCTTCAGCTTCAGCATCAGTCCTTCCAATGTATATCCAGGGTTGATTTCCTTTAGGATTGACTGGTTTGATCTCCTTGCAGTCCAAAGGACTCTCAGGAGTCTTCTCCAGCACCACAGTTCAGAAGCATCAAATTCTTTGGCACTCAGCCTTCTTTGGCTGTTGTTCCATTAGTTTTGTTTTTATTTTAACCCATCAGGTCAGTTTATTCCTGGATTTGATGCCTTTTGCCAAGTGGAATGGTTGAGGCAATGTCAGAGGGAGGCTGTCAGCCTGATGGGAGTGGATGGAGGCATGAACTGTGAAAAGAACCAGCCGAAGGAGCCTGGTCTTCCAGGAAAGCACAGTTTCAGATGCTCCTGACTTCTGAGGATGATGAGTAAGTAATTAGTCTCTATCCTCCAGGCACCATGAATATATTTCTCTTCCAGCAGAGGCGACTTGGAGTAGCTCTTGCTCTGTATGTGAAGATCAGGTGTTTTTTTTTTTTTTTGAGAATAGCAGCCGCTGTTCCTGGGGGAAATGCAGTTGTGAACTGTGTTCTCATGCCTTGACTGCACGCATGTACTTCCTGATTCTGGTGCTTCAGTATTCTCTTCTGTAAAACGGCAGGATTGGATAAGATCACGTGGTGGTGCTAAGTGGTAAAGAATCCACCTGCAGGAGGCGAAAGAGACGCTGGTTCAATCCCTGGGAAACAAAGGGAATTAGCTATATACATTCATATATCCGCTCCCTCCCGAGCTTCCCTCCCACCCCGACCTCTGACGCCTCTAAGTTATCACAGAGCACTGAGCTGAGCTCCCTGTGCCGTATAGCAGAAGCTATTTGCAGGGCAGGAATAGGGATGCACCCTGAGAACGGACGTGTGGACACAGTAGGGGAAGCGGAGGGTGGGAAGAACTGAGAGTGGCATTTGCATATATACACTGCCATGTGTGAATAGCTAGCTAGCGGGAGGGAGTTTAAATTCTATCCTGTGATAAGTGGGGAACCACTGAAGGCTTTAAACTAGAGGAGACATGACTGGAATTATATAATGAGAGGAATTCTGATAGTCACGTAGAGTAAGGGTCAGCAAACATTTTCCGTAAAGAACCCAATTGTAAGTATTTCCAGCTGTCTTGAATAATCTTTTGGGTCCGAATGATCCTTTGCTCAAGGAAAACCATCAATGTGTAGCTTTAGGTTAGGAATCTAGACAGCATCAATTCTCTCCTGGGATGGATTTGCTTGAGACAGCATGGTTTCCTGGACCTATACTCTGCTTGATTTGGAAACGTTTGTCTGTGTCACAGGCAGAGGGGCTCTGATGCAAATTTTCTCCTTTAGAGAATTGTTTCCATTGTAAGTAAGGTTGGAGCTGCATTTATGCTTAGATAATCTTCCTTATTCAAAATAAGCTGTGGAAGATTTTAGGAGCATGTCTGGAATGGAGAGGGATGGGAGAAGCTTGATCCATGGTTATCCATGGCTTTGCAGAGACGGTATGCAGAAGCCAAGGCCGGCTTCCACAAGGAACTCTGTGAGACTCTGGGTTAGCCGTGTTGCTTCAGGACCCAGATGACTACGTGAGGCTTGTGGTCACTGGGGCAGGTTCTTCTAGATCATAGTTTTTGGGAGAAAAGGAGCTGGCATCTGGGGCCCTCTCCAGGAGGACTTCCTTGTAGAGGTGGTGGAGGGGAGGGTTGATGGAGACATCACGCATAAGAACCAGAACTGACTCCCTCCAGGCACCAGAGGTCACACCTCGAGTCTCTCAGAAACATTCAAGGTACACGCAAGGAGCCCTGAAGACCTGCATGGACAGGAAGGGATCCCACATCATTATTTGGGCCTTAATAGAAATGTGACCTCAATTTGGCTCAGTGGTAAAGAACCACCCTGCCAATGCAGGAGACTCGAGTTCCATCCCTGGGTCGGGAAGATCTCCTGGAGAAGGAAATGGCAATGAACACCAGTATTCTTGCCTAGAAAATCCCAGGGACAGAGGAGCCTGGCGGGCTACAGTGCGTGGGGTTGCGAAAGAGTCAGACTCCACAACAGCAACAATCTCAATTTGCAATCACAGATTTTGGAGATTGAAACATGTCCATGGACTTAGAAAAAATGATCCCAAGACAGGACGTAGTCCATATCACAGATGTTGAATACAGGAAGATAAGAAGCAGTACCTATAACTTGGGGTGCTCCCTGTGTTGTCTGCCTGCCCTTGCACCCCACTCCCCACCCGCCTCCTGCCCCCACCCGCAAAGGCTCATCTCTATGACTCTTGCAAAACAATTGGTGATGCAAACTGGGAAAATGCCTGCACTCTACATGTCAAAGAGAATCTGATCCTTCCAAGGAAAAGAAGGAAAGAGAAGTGCATCCCTTTCTGCTGATAGAGACACTTTCAGGGGCCTTTTCTTCCTCCCTCCAGCAGGGATCAACAGGTTTTCTGCTGCCTCATTGCAGCTGAGATATTGGCTCCGAGGCCTTCATAACGTGATCACATAATTACCAGCAGAGAAGGGTCGGTGCTTTACGGTCGTCGGCTTCAGGGGCCTCTTTTCAATTACTGAGCAGAGCTGGGTCATAATGGAAAACGGGCACTGTGCCATTCGTGAGAGAGATCTTTAAAGATGAGGCTTTCTGGGCTGCTGTCCTGATTGATTTTTTGGGTATTGTTGTCACACGTTCCTTCCAGGCCCTCACATTCCTCTTGATTTACCTCCTCGGAGAGTAAATGAACTTCAAGGGACACCTGGTTCTGATTGATTCATGGGTCAGTCCAGGTCTTTGGCTTGGGTTCTTCCTCTATCCAGACCAAGGGCTTCTGGGGTGAGGAGGGCTGCGGGACTCCACGATCCGGGTGAGGGTGCTTGGGCAGCGCCCTCTTCCACCCTGAGACTGGCGGAGTTCCCTCCTCAGCTGGATCTGCAGTGTCCCTTCCTTCCTCCCAGCTTCCTGTGCGCAGGTCCTGATAATGCCAGATCAGCGGAAGGAAAAAGTGTTCTGGGGTGCAGGAGGTCTGATCTTCAACTCTGGGTGCTCTAGGGTGGCAGACCATGTAAGATCTTCCAAACCTGCTTAGAAGGCCCTTCGGAGGGGCATGTGGATTCAGTGTCTGAAGAAAAAGGACAGCAGGCTCCATGTCTGTCCACTGGGCTGGCCCCCTTCCTGCTTCATGTGCCACCTGGGGTACTCCCGCTCTGTTTTTAACCCACGTGTTATTGTTCAGTTGCTCAGTCGTGTCCTACTCTTTGCGACCCATTGGACTGCAGCACGTCAGGCTTCCCTGCCCTTCACTATCTCCCGGAGCTTGCGCAAACTCATGTCCTTTGAATAGGTGATGCCATCCAACCATCTCATCCTCTGTCATCCCCTTTTCCTCCTGCGTGGATATTCTAATCGGGTGTTCATTTCTGCGTGCAACCTGGAGCTGGGTGCTCTGGTTGTGAAAGATGTAGCCTGCTTTGGTTCTGAACTCATTCTCTCTCTCTCTCAGGCCATGGCAACAACCTCCTAACTTCTGTCTGTTTCAGTCTTGTCCCCTCCAGGCCAGACTTGTCACTGTCCAGTGCAGAGCTGCTGAGCTCCCTGACTCCAGATGCTCATATCATCACCTCATATGCTGTGGAGTTTGGGGGGGGCACTGCTGAGCTAGGATGTGATATGAAAGACGCTCTCTGGACCCATACAGTGCAGTGGGTACGGAGTGTCAGACTAATTTTTCTAAGCTATCAATCTTCCCTTGTTACTCCTCCATGAAGTCCTGAAGGGCTCCCCAGTGTCTGCAAGACTGGACCCAAGATCCTTAGCTTGTGTGACACGTAGCCTCCCAGACCTGGCTCTGCTGTCTCTCCATCATCTCCCACTTGCCCAGGGCCCTCAAGCTGTATCCTTCAGCCATCCCAGATCCTGCTTAACTTCTAGATAGTGACGGCCTGGGTTGTCCTCTCTGCCCTGTGCATTTGCAACCACCCCTCCATTCCCTCAAGACCTAGCATCACCCCCTCCTCCTTCCCTTACTGTCCTGTAAGCCTTCTCTCTGAGCCCTGTACCTCTAAAACCTGTATCCAAAGCTGTACTACCTTCACATGAGGACAACCTGGTCTTCAGAAGGGGGCACAGACTATCGTAGTCATCACTGTATCCTCCCAGGACTTCCTAGAGGTGGTGGAGGGGAGGGCTGATGCAGACATCAGGTACAAGAACTGGAACTGACTCCCTCTAGGCATCAAGGGTCACATCCCACTCTCTCAAAAACACTCAAGGTGCATGCTCAAGGAGTCCTTGAGACCTACATGGACAGGAAGGGCTCCGCCTCATTATTTGGGCGTTAATGGAAGTGTGATCTCAATTTGGGCTTCTTTGATGGCTCAGGGGTAAAGAATTCCCCTTGTCAATGCAAGAGATGTGAGTTCAATCCCTGGGTCGGGAAGATCCCCTGGAGTAGGAAATGGCAACCCACTCTAGGATTCTTGCCTAGAAAATCCCATGGACAGAGGAGCCTGGCAGGCTACAGTCCATGGGGTCACAAAAGAGTTGGACACGACTTAGTGACTCAACAACAATGACAACAACTACCATGAGCTCAGTTTGCAGTCACAGATTTTGGAGATGGAAAGATATCTGTGGCCTCGGAATTAATGATCCCGGGACTGGACATATTCCATATCATAAATGCTGAATACAGGAAGATAAGAAGCTGTACTTATATAGCTCAGGATGCTCCTTGTGTTGTCCACTCCCTCCTCCAGCCCCAAAGGTACATTAAAACAACTGGCGATGCAAATTGGGAAAAGACCCGCATTCTGCATGTCTAAGAGAATCAGACTCAGAGCAAGCATACAGTGGATATCTGAGGAGGAAATAAATGAAATGCATGATAGATAGCCCGAGGCCTCTAGGACCTTAGAGTCCCCCTGGGGAGACACCCCCTCCCCTGGGGAGACATTGTCACAGGACGTGCCATGCTGTGAGCTGTGGGCACTAAGGTTACTCACAGAGGGGGAAGGGTGTAGGCAGGAGTCCTCAGAGATTATTTCCTGTGATCCCAGAGCTTAAAGGAACCTCAGGGATCACTTATCTCTATCGCTTCATCTGCAGAGGAAGCACTTGAGGTCCAGAGAGAGAAAGAGATGCGCCTGAGGTCACTTTGAGGGTTGGCTGCCAAGTGAGTAATAACATCTAAGCCTCTTGATTCCCAGTCCAGGATTTATACAGAAAGACTCATCGAGCTGGGGCTATCAGGCATTTTGATGTTTTCCTGTAAATAACTTAGGGGGAGGGGTATAAAAGAAAACAGAATTTCGTTACTAAATATTGATGCTGTAGCTGCTACTTAGAGAAGATTGCACATGATGTTTTCAATTAGATTCTCTTTATCTTTCTCAAGAAGCCTTTTTTTTTTTTTTTTAAAGGACAGGATTGTAGTGCATTATGAACACTGACAGCTTCGGTATTCACATTGTGCTTCTGAAGGCATCAGGGGGTGATAGGGATCTATCAACATAATCCTTGAAAGGAACATTGTGCTCATGTCAGATGAGACCAGCAGGAATGGCTGTCTTGGCATTCCAGCAGAAACATCCTCAAGTGCTTCTCAAAGGGTATTCCATCCATTGGTGCTTCCTGGGCATCCATGCTGCCCGAATGTGGTGGGATGGGGTTGGAGGGTGATGCGTGGACAGCCTGGCTCTGATGTGGGGAGAGGGAGATTTCAGCTGGAGGGGTCAACCGAGGCTCTCTCTGTAAGGGAATTCCAAGGATCAGGGCATCTTGGACTCACGGGGCTGCCAAGAAAAACAACATCTAATATATCGCATGTTTGCTATGTGATCAGCCCTGTGCTCAGGGCTCAGCTGGCATTCTCTTATTTCTCATGATAAGCCCACAAGCTAAGTGTTATTATTATTCCCTGGTATTGGCAGGGCTCGAAATGGCCCCAAGATCCCTGTTTCCTGGTATATAGCCCCCCATCCCCCGCCTCGTAATCCCCAGGACTGTGACTGTGTGACTGTGATGGATTTCATTCTCCTGATCAGATATGTTATATCAGGGTAGGATGGACTTAATCACTTGCGCACATGAAAAGTGAAGAAAAAGAAAAATCTGGGTCTCGAGGTTAGAGACAGAGGAATTTAGAGATATAGATGTGAGAGGCAGCTGGTGTGGGGAAATTTCTGCTGACTTTGAAGATGGAGGGACCACACGGTAAGAATCTGAGCACGTCATCTAGTAGCTGAGAAACATCCTTGCACAGCAGCTGAGAGGAGGATGGGGGACCTCAGTCTCGGAAAGCCTGAAAGACTTGGCTGTGCAGACTTACAAAGCTGGGGCGCGAAGGAGCCGGGGTTTGAACCCAGGACGCCTGACTACTATGTGAATATTCTTAAACTCTACTAGCCCAGCAAGCAGGGAGCTTGTTCACATGAGATTTGGCATAGCCTCTGGGTGCACTTGGTTGGCTAGCATCACCGATTCAATGGACACGAACTTCAGCACATTCTGGGAGATAGTGAGGGACAGGGAAGCCTGGCGTGCTGCAGTTCATAGGGTCGAAAAAGTAGGACACGACTTAGTGACTGGACAACTGGATGTCCTCACTGCCTTCCTTCCCCTGGCTGAGGAACCATGGTCTTAAAGCGCTCCTGAAACTAACGATGGCGTGTGCTAGGTGCAAACCCCACTTTCCTACATTGTGATGCCTTCTTTGTGCTGTCAACACCGTACTGAGAAGATAAGGCTGAGGGAAACAGCCCGATGGAGAAGAGCTTCCTTGCAGAGACCGAATTCCTGCAGTGGCTGTGACACGGAGTGGCTTAAACAGCGGACTACAAGAGAGCTGAGTCTCAGAAAAGGCTGGAAACACCCCACAGCTTGTGCTCCTCAAATTTGATCATGCATTAGAAAGACCTCAGGAGTTTTTAAAAATTCCACTGCCCAGACCATATGTGTGTGTGAGTGTGTGCGTGTGTTTTTGTGTGCATAGCTGCTTCATTGTGTCCAACTCTTTGCGACCCTATGGAGTGTAGCCCACCAGCCAGGCTTCTCTGTCCACCCCAGATCAATTCACTCCAAATCTCTGTGAGTGGTACCAGGACAGCAATACCTTTAAGATTCCTCAGGCGATTGCAGTGTGCAGCCCAAGTTAAGAATAAACTGACTTACAAGGTCAGCTCAGGAGGCAGAGGGCAGAACATCAAGAGGAGGCTGCGCTTTTTTTTTTTTTTTTAACACTAAAGAGGAGGTATCTCTTCTTCCTCTACCTTTTTTTTTTTTTTTAAAGTATTGTTTATCTATTTGGGTGTACCAGGTAACTTAGCTGAGGCATGTGGGATCTAGTTCCCTGACCAGGGTTGGAACCTGGGCCCCCTGCATTGGGAGAGCAGAGGCTTAGCCGCTGGATCACCAGAGAAGTCCTAGCAAGGGCGTTCTTGAGGACTTGTGTTGTTCCTGTGCTGGTCTGCTGGCTCTGATGTTATTTCCCAAACCCTTACTCAGTGTGCTCACTTTGTTACTGCAGGTGAATTGTGTTTAAAGTTCTGGGTGTGGTCACAGCAGTGACTCCAAATGCTCACAGTGCTGCCAGCGTGGGGCCGTCACAATCTGCGATCTAGGTGGAGCCGTGAGGTTCGGGGATGCAGGGAGCCGGAATTCTCAGGCCTGAGCACATCACAGGCGCCTGGAAGGCTTGCTGAAGCGTGGACCCCTGGCCCCACCCCTAGAGTGTCTGAGTTGTCTGGTTGGGGCCCAAGGGTTTGCATTTCGAACAAATTCTCAAGAGACAAGTGACACCGCTGCTGGTCTGGGGGACCATGAGCTGTTTGGAGCTCAAGGCCGTGGGCGTGAAACCAGACATTTACCACTGTGACTTCAGTGGCAAGGAGCCTGTTATAGGGAGTTAGGGAGTGGGTAGAAGCTAAAGCTAGTCGAATAGGTAGAGGGGTAGACCACATATTTGAAGTATTTTGTAATAAGTGAAGGAAGGTCATTGGCTAAGAACTAAAGGACGAAGGAAAGACGAATTTTCCAAAAGTTCTTGTGAGGTAAGTTTTAATCAAGCCTCTTTTGCCATGCCTGGCATACAGTTGGTCATAATAATGTGCCTTGCCTTCCCTGATGGCTTAGATTGTAAAGAATCCACATTCAATGCAGGAGACCCAGGTTCAACCCCTGGCTCAGGAAGATCCCCCACAGAAGGGAATGGCTACCCACTCCAGTATTCTTGCCTGGGAATCCTATGGACAGTGGAGCCTGGTGGGCTATAGTCCATGGGGGTCACAAGAGAGTCGGACACGACTGAGCGATTAACACACTTGCCTTAAAAGTGGGGAAAATCGATCATACTGGAAAGCAGAAGAGGGTCCTTATTGACAGGAAGGAAATCGAGATTTGAAAATGGAAGTAGCTGAGGAAGAACAGGTCAAAATAAGACAGGATGGATGCGGTTTTGAATATCGGCAGAGAAGGCAACTTTCAAGCTCAAAGAAAATTCTCTGGACTGGATACAAAAGGGAGGAAAGGAGAGTAACATATATTCAATGGACTGTTGCTTACCCATGGCTCTCTAAATCCTATTTGTTCCTTTTATCCAGAGAACTATGACTAATACATGAAACTTAGAACAGAGTTCACCCCACTGTACTGGCTTACAGCATGCAAATAGAGGCATGTGGTGGGTCCTGGTAGAATGAATATCCAACCGCAGCCAGTCATGGGTGGGGCAGGAGCTTTAATACAAAGGGGTTGAACGAAGGTCCTAGAACAGGGAAGGGGTAGGAGGTTAGGAGGCAGCTGAACCAAAGATGACATGATCTACCGTTTCCCCCATGAAATGCTTTTTTTTTTTTTGCCTCCATTTTGTCTGTAAGTAGTGTTACTGGATAATATTCTGTAATGCTTTGTATACAATAAAACTTGCGTTAATCAATTGCTCAAGGGAATGGGAGTGTTGTGGTTAATTGAATTATCTGATTACCTGAGAGTTAATTAACCAGAAACCCTTTGTAGTTCTAAGCAATGCTGCAAATATTCCAACATATCTAAGTTTTCTACTAGGGCTCGGAAGGGGAAAAAAAGTTAAGGAAGGGGACTTGCCTGGTGGTCCAGTGGTTAAGACTTCACCTTTCAATGCAGGGTGAGAAGGTTCATTCCCTGCTTGGGGAACTAAGATTCCACATGCCTCGTGGACAAAAAATAAATATATAAAACAGAAGCAATATTGTAACAAATTCAATAAAGACTTTAAAAATGGTCCACATAAAAAAATCTTTTAAGAAAAAGTCAAGGAAGAACGGAAATGAAATCAGGTTTCATGAAGGATCGATCCAGTGTGCATTTGGTACTTTATACAAGGGCTGTTACCTGGTTTAATCCTTGTAACTATTATACGAAGCCAACATTATTATCCCATTTCATAGCCAAGAAAACCTACAAGTACCTTAACTATCAAGGCTTCCCAGGTGGTACTAGTGGTAAAGAACCCACCTGCCAATGCCGGAGATACTGGAGGCGTGGGTTCGATCCCTGGGTTAGGAAGATCCCTTGGAGGAGGGCATGGCAACCCACTCCAGTATTCTTGCCAGGAGAACCCCATGGACCAAGAAGCCTGGTGGGCTATAGCGCGTAAGGTTACCAAGAGTCAGCCAGGATTGATGTGACTTGGCGCACACGCGTGTACCTTAACCAACACTGAATGTAGCTTTGCTGATTGAGAACATGGCTGGGTTTCAGAGGCGTCTCTGGGGCATCCGTGATGGAAGCTGGTCCGGTCCAGTGTGGATTGTGGAGTTTGTCGGCCCCACGTATAAACTCTGGTCCTGATTGCAACTAAGCAGACGGTAACCTATACGGATGTGAGAGTTGGGTCATAAGAAGGCTGAATGCTGAAGAATGGATCCTTTTGAATTGTGGTGCTGGAGAAGACTCTTGAGAGTCCCTTGAACTTCAAGGAAATCAAACCAGTCAATCCTAAAGGAAATCAACCCTGAATATTCATTGGAAGGACTGATGCTAAGGCTGCTCCAAGACTTTGGCCACCTGATGGGAAGAGCTGACTCACTGGAAATGACCTGGATGCTGGGAAAGCCTGAAGGCAAAAGGAGAAAGGAGGGGCAACCCGAGGATGAGATGGTTAGACAGCATCCCTGATTCAGTGGACATGAATTTGAGCAAACTCCAGGAGACAGTGGAGGATGGAGGACCCTGGTTTGCTGCAGTCCATGAGGCTGCAGAGTCAGACAGGACTCAGCGACTGAACAACAACAAAAGCCTGTCTGTCAAAGGAACCCCAAGCATGCGCTCTGAGTAAATCAAACTGGGTTCAAATTCTTACCCCGCCTTTTTCTGGGTGGTGTGATCTCCAGCCAACAATTTGCCCTCTTTGCTTCTCGGCTTCTTCATCTGCAAAATGTGCCACCACCCAGCTTGCAGGGCTTCTGGGGGCCAGAGATGGGGCCTGCATGAACTGTAGCTGTGGTTACTCACATCCACACGGCCCACAGTTCCGGCTGCATTAGGGGAGCAGAAATGGATGAAGATAAAGATGCAGTAGAGAGACCTCCATCTCCGGATGATCTCTGATGCTTCCCTTATACTAAATCTCTGATGCTAATCTAACTCTCTTGTTCTTTCTTTCTCTCTCCTCAAAGTGTGATGTGAAAAGCCAGTTCCCGAAAGTACATATCCGCTAATTCTGATTTTATTGCCCTGGCACCTCCAACGGAAAAGAACACAGGGAGTGGGAGGGCGGCAGGCCTTGTTACCCACTAAATCAAGCATTAGTTTGGCGAAGTCACCAGCCTCCGTTGTCATCGTATTTTTTAGGGAATGAAAAGAACAGTTCTTTTCTCTCAGAATGCTAGATTTACATTGCTTTCACTTAGCAAGTGAATAATTGATAAGCTGGGGCATATTAACATTGAACAAAAGAGCCCAATGGTACAAGGGTCCTGGGAAGGCTGCCTAAATCAATATACACATGAATTTTGAGTGCAAAAGGTTGAACTGAGAAAGAACACAGATTTAGACCTCTATTAATATTTGAAATACACTCTGCTCGCGAGAGGCTCACAGGAGCCCAATGTTAACTGAAGGGGCTTCAGAGAAATGGCTTCTGAACAGATTTGAAAGTGAGAGATTTTCCTCTCCAAAGATTTCACGAGAAAAATCAATCATCTTTGTTGTCTCTGCTGTCAGAAAGCATCTATTAAAAATCTAATTAGGGTATTTTTACCAATTAAACATACTGATGCAACACTTGTCCGACTCAATGTCTGTAATTGCTAGAAAAGCAGGCGCATCACCCTCTGTGATCAAGCCAGATATGGTAAAATGTTCCAGCCACTCCTGCAAGCTCCATCCTCCCCAGGCAGGAGCCAGCCTGAAAATTTGATTAATCTAAACATTTTGTAAGTTGTCAAAAGAGCTTTCTTGCCTGATGCCTCATGGTCACTCAAAGTGCCAGCCTGACCGAGGCCAAAATAACATCATCAGTCACAATTTGCTTTTGAAATGCCTCCTGCGAGGCTCCCAATTTGAGCGATCAAAGCTGGAAATTTTAAACCAAGTGGGAAAATGCTTCCAATCTTAATGATTCATTGAACCCAGCGTGCTGCTGGAAAGTCATCTAGAGTCTCTGATATCCTGGGCATGCCGCTATGGCCACTGAGGACGTTTGCATATTCTGATGTATTCTGATATTCTAATGACAGTCAAGGAAACCATTTTCTGTGGGTAAAGGGATCACCTTTTAGAAGGCATGAAATAGGGCTTCCCTGCTGGCTCAGTGCTAAAGAATCTGCCTGCCAATGGAGCAAACACGGATTCTGTCCCTGGTTGGGGGAAATTGCACATGCTGAGAAGCGACCGAGCCCACACACCAGCAACCACAGAACCTGTGCTCTAGAGCCCGCGTGCCACAACCACCGAAGTGCACGTGCCCTAGAGCCCATGCCCTACAGCAAGAGACGCCACCGAAATGAGAAGCTCTCGCACCGCAACTAGAGAGCGGTTCGTGCTTGCCAGGTCTAGACAAAGCCCGTGCGGCACTGAAGACCCCGCACAATCGAAAATAAATAAACCAAACTGCTTTTAAAAAAATCATGGAATAAAGTCAGTTTCCTTCCTTCTCACAGTTGGAGGGAGCCTGACTGAGTGATCATTTCCTCTAGCCTCCAGCCTTCCATAGAAAATAGCAACTCCTCCAGCCAGACTCAGACTCTGCTTGCATGCCTCTCACGCTGGTGGACTCACCACCTTTGTGAGGGAGCCCAGACCATCCCGAGACATCTTTCAGAAGGAAGCTTCTTATGTTGAGCTGTGTATAACCTGCCTTTTTAGAAACTAGGTCCAAGAAGATCGCGCCTATGCCTCTTGGATGTGGCTATCTGAGCACTGTTCACAGAGCTGGATTGCCAGTACTGCTCTCTTCCCATGAAGCAGTTAATCAGGAGAAAAATTCAGAGCATGTGCTCATTACTGGGTCTTAAAAGAAAAATTTGGCCCCTCCACAGTATAGATGGTATTTGTTCTTTCCCCTGGAATTCTTGTGCTGTATTTCTTCGTTAATGAATTGATGAAATTTTCCGTTGAGTGGTCTTCGGAAGAACTGATTTTTGAAAACTCCCCTTCTGCACATACACACAGTTTTTCCGTTTCCCTCCAATATCCTAATTAACAGGCAAAGGAAGGTCAAGGCTCCGGCTCTTAGAACTGCTGGAAAAGACTGAGATTCTCAATGGGGAGTCACATGTAAAGATAAAAAAACATTGCCCCCAAATTCTGAGAAGTTTTTTAGTGAGGGCCTGGAACATGCCATCATGAGAGCAATCACTGTGGCTTGGGCCTCTGTAATCCTCATTTTAAGTGATCCTCTAAGACTTTTACCTAGAGAAAGGAGAGAAACTGCTGCAATAGAAAAAACACAGTCTATAGTGTCAAGAAGATCAGAGGTTTATTTATGGCTCTACCCATTTCTAACTGTGACAATGTGGGTGAGTTGCTAAAGTTTTTTGCAGGGGAGCTTCTTCTACTGTACAATTGGAATAAAAATTCCTAGCTCACTGGATTATTGATATAAAGTGAGATAATCCAATGACTTAGCGTGGTGTATTGGTTAGCTAATGCTATGTAACAAAGTACCCCAAACTCAGAAGCTTAGAAAAAAGCATGTATTATTGCTTACAAGTTTCGATGTCAGCTGACACAGCTGTTAGTCTGGGGCCAGGCCTGGCTGGTCTTGGCTGGGCTGGCCCACATGTTTGTGCTAAGCTGGTAGGTAGGCTGGAGGATTGATTATCTCAGATAGCTTCAATTACATGCAAAGTTGACTGGTGGGCAGCTGGGGTTATTGGATATCCTAGCCTCCTACAGGCTAGTTTGGGCTTCTTCACATGGTTGGGGCCCAACAGAACTGTGGAAGCATGCCTGGCTTTTGGGACTGGCACCATGCCACATTCTGCTGGCCAATAGCGTCCACCTCTTGATAGGAGGAACTTTAAAGTGACACCGCAAAAAGCAGCCATTCTTGTAGTGAATCTGTCCCACAGAATATCTGGTGCAAGTATTCTGAATATGGTAGCTTTTCAAGATAGGTTTCCCAGACCGTGCATTGCAAGAATTGATCTTCTCTGTAGCCCTCTTAAACTGTTAGTCACTCAGTCGTGCCCAGCTCTTTGCAATGCTATGGACTGTAGCCCGCTAGGCTCCTCTGTCCATGCAATTCTCCAGGCAAGAATACTGGAGTGGGTTGCCATTCCTTTCTCCAGTGGATCTTCCTGACCCAGGGATTGAACCCAGGCCTCCTGCATTGCAGGCAGATTCTTTACCGTCTGAGCCACCAGGGAAGCCTCTTAGAGAAAGCATATAAAAATTGTCCTTTTGCAATTTCCTCCCTTAATCATTTTATTGTTAACATTAGTAAGATCTCATAGAGATAGTTTTACTAGAATCTGCGAAGTGGTAGAGGGGGGTGGATCTGGATCAAACCACTCATGGTTGAAGCTGGACTGGTTTCTGTGTCACCCGGAGTGCAGAGTGGAGAGAGCTCTGGGTCAGATCTATGTAATTTCTTGCAAAGATGAAATCTTGGCCTTCAGGACCCTGCCACTCTTGACCTGTGAAGAACCTATTGTAATCTTCACCCCCGGAAGGGGATGGACATTCTTAGGAGCTCCTGTGCTCTGGACCTGGTGTCAGGCTCCATCCATTGAATCCTTACCTGGACCCTGCAGCTTCTCCATCATGTGTGTGTGCTAAGTTGCTTTAGTTGTGTCGGACTCTTTGTGACCCTACGGACTGTAGCCCGTCAGGCTCCTCTGTGCATGGGATTCTCCGGACCAGTATACTGGAGTGGGTTGCCGTGCCCTCCTCCCAGGGGATCTTCCCAACCCAGGGATTGAACTTGTGTCTCCTGCATTCCAGGCAGATTCTTTTCCACTGAGCCACTGCGTGAAGCCCTCTCCATCATTCTTCTTTCTTACGCTGCTGACTCCAAGGCTTGGAAAGCTAGAATGATTTATAAACTGCCAAGCTGAACTCAGGGAAAGGCAGCTTGAAAGCCTGGCTTGTTCCTTCACACCTCACCGCCTGAGGTCAGTGGCAGGAAAACATGACAAAGAGGGAAGAGGAGCCATCTTTGTGAATGGCCAGCCACGTGTTGGATACAGGAACTTTACATCGCTGCCACTGATCATCCTGATTGCCCCACTTCTTTTCCGCCTATTTCACAGGTGAAGAAAAACAGGTTCAGAGAGGTTATGTTGCCTGCCCAAGGTTGCACAGGCAGGAAGCAGTAGAGCTGAGATGAAGGAATAGGGCCTATTCCCTCACCACCACTTTGCTGCAAGAACCACAAGAGGAGGAAGCTCTCTGTCTCTGAACTCATCATCTCTTAGAATGCAGGCTACTCGCTCTCTAGGAAAAATCCCATGTAACAGTCTAATAATTCCTAGGACATGGAAGATGCTCTGGAGGGTTGGAATTGGCTGGTTAATGTGGTGCTGCCATCAACAGGGACTTAGGGATCCCAGGACGGCACAGGCTGGATGAAAGCTGTCACTCTGGGTCTTCACTCTAGGGAAACACTGGGGGATAGATGACCCAGGCCTGCAGAATTGTTCTTGGCTCTGCAATGCCCTCTGATATCCTTGGCATCGTGGGGCTGATCAGCATCCCCAGGCAGAGGTGGGGTGGAGTGGTGGGGCAGGCCCACCAGAGACTCAGCAGTAGCTGTTGGGGGGCGGGGGGTGGAGAATGGATTA
>NW_011494912.1:3258979-3261195 GCF_000754665.1 Bison bison bison | reverse complement strand
ACCCTCAAGCACGACTGGCTGCCTCAAGCCCCACCAGTTTAATTACACACCCCGGCTCCTGCCACAAGCCCCTTCTCCTCCCACCCCTGTCCGCCCCCTCCATGGAGTTCCCAGATGGCCCCCACCTGCCTGGCTCATACCAGCTGCTTCCTTTCCCCTCTGCCCACTCAGCCCCACTGTGGTGGCCCCCAGTGTTCTCAGAACTGCTTCCCTGAGCCCCAGGCAGGGCTGCACCTACGCGTCTCTCCCTCTTCAGGTGGTCGATGCTGCCCTGGTATCAGAAACCCCAGGATGGAGACCGGAGAGGGGTCTCATCTCTGTCGCACCCGTCTGGTGCCTGAACCTCTGTCTAGAGTGGGCTTCTAACCTGGTTTCTGGCACCTAGAGAGGGCCCCAAAGTGCTGGCATTCCGTCCTCTTCACCTGTTCTCGGAGGCCTGCCTCCTACCCCACCCCCAGCTGCCACAGAGCTTCTGAGGACCCCTCAACCTCGCCCTATTTCAGAGCCTGGTCCCCCTCTGTGCCCAGGACTTCACACTCAACCTTCTGTCTTTCCCACCAGCCTGTTCATCCCTGAGCACGGGGACCTGGGCTGCTCTATGTACTCAGCCTGGTGTCCAAACCCTAGCAGATGGGATGGAAAAGAATCCCCTCCCCCAGACTCTTTTTCCAGCCTCAGCCAGCATTCAACGTCCCTCTTGGATCCCTCAATTTGGATGCCCCTTGTCACTTCTGCTGTGGCTGTCTAAAATGACGTCGCAAGAGATTTGGGAAGAAAGATGACGTCATGGGGCCCCAGCAGTGAGCAGTTAGCATGGAGGCTGTCAGGAAGGACTTCTTGGAGATGGGAGCCTGGGGCAAGGCAGGTGGGACAGGGCTTTGGGGAAAAGATGAGGGGAGGGCTCTGTGTGGGGAAAGATCCGGAGGGGATGAGCCTTCCTGGGATGGTGGGGTTGCAGTGTGTGTGTGTGTGTGTGTGTGTGTGTGTGTGTGTGTGCCCACACTGTATATGTGCAGGTATACCTGTGTGCATGTGCATATCTGTGCGTGTAATTGGCTCATATGTGTATATGTGTATGCCCAGGTGTATGCATGAGTGTGTGTATGCAGGCATGTGCACACGTGTTCATGTGTGACTGTGCATGTGTGTGTGATGGGATCAGTGTTGAGAAGCCAGGTTGCTAGGCAGCCAGTTGCCAGATCTCCAAGTGCCAGTCTGAGCCACCTCGCGTGGCAGCGACAAGCCCGTGGAGAAGCTAAGTGAGCAGCAGTTCCCTCCGCATCCTGGCTCCAGCCTGGCTCTCTCAAAAGCGTGTGGCCTCAGTCTCCAGGACTGGGGCCTAAACCCCTGAGGTCAGCTGCTCTGTCCCCATGTGGCTCCAGGCTGACCACCAAGGAGACCTGGTGACTCGGCCTCTGAATTTCCTCTTGGGTTCTGGGTCTCCTGTCCACACCTGTCCTGCCCAGAGGGTCTCCCCATCCACCCTCTGCTCCTAGCTCTGCTTTCTGGTTGGCTGCTTTCAGTGTGACTCCCCTGCTGATGGCCTTTGCAGGCTGAAGACACGTCTCCACTCCTCTGTGTGGCACCTGCCGCCTCTCTATCAGATGTTTTGAGCCTCCCGACCTCTCCCTCCCCTCATGCTGCCAGACCCAGCTGCACCTGAACACCCGAGTCCACGTCTTTGCAACTTTGTTCCTTCCTTCTTTTCTGCTAGAAATGCTCTTGATTGCCTGCTGAAATCCTATTATCAGCTCAGAATCACCTTCGCTCTGTAGCCTTCCCAACCCTGGCAGGCAGAACTGATTTTTCCTCCTGGGAGCATCCTGAGGCCTCACCTCATCAGGTCAGCATTGACTTTTCTCCCTGTGCTCTGAACTGTCTACCTGGGCTTGCCTTCTCCTGGAAGCCTGCTGGCTCCCCAGGGTGGGGGCCTCTCCTGAAATCCCCACAATGCCTGGCACACGGAGGTAGATGGCAGGTGCCTGGTTGGTGCTGGCAGGAAGGAGGGACCCGCCGGCCAGGCAGGGCCTCCTCTGGGGCACCGTCCTTCCTGGTGACTCACAGACATCCCCGGGTGGCTCTGGTTCTTGGCCGAGCTTCCCTTTCTGGGTCTTATTATATTCTGATGCTGGGTCTGGTTCACTCCAATTATTTTCAGTCTTGGGACTTGCATGTGCTTGGGACTTGCACATGCAGCTTTCTGAAGTCTCGCTAAA
>NW_011494912.1:3250382-3258879 GCF_000754665.1 Bison bison bison | reverse complement strand
GTCTCGCTAAACCGCAGTCTCTAGGGGCTGTTCTTTCCTGGCTTAAGTTTCTCTTCTATCAAATTTCAGGACCACATTGTAATTCCAGCTGGTGGTATTCGAGTACAGTGGGTCGTATGCTGCTGCCAGGGTGCAGGGGGTTACACACTGGGATAGGCTGGGCGGAAAGGGGCTCTTGGACCCAAGGCTAAGGCAGTGTGGGGTGGTGGGTAAGGTTCACAGGCAGAGAGGCGGCCCCCGCGGCTGCAGGAACTTGGCAGGTGCCTGTTTCTTATCTCTAAAACGGTGTCAACATGGTCCCTGCCTCCCTGAGTCACACGAGGCTGCATGAGATCAGGTGTGCCACGTGTTCAGTGTCAGAAACAGAATAAGCCCTCAAAGTTAAGCTGTTGTCATCATGAACATGGTCAACCTTGCTTTTCGTTGTGTCCTTGATAGTTTCTCCGAGCTGGATTTCATTCGAATCCCTATGTCTGTCATTGAAGAAACACATTCGCATGAAGAGTCTGATGAAATCACAAGGCTGGTGTGGGAGAAGGGGGACAGAACCCGGGGGTGTTGAGGTCCAGCCTGGAGTTCTTTCTTTTCACCCAGTGCTGGCATTTGGGACAGGGCGCTCCGAGATTAAAGCAGGTGTGAGACGGGTGTCCTTGTGCGTCTCCCTGTCTTGGCCAGTCCTGGGGCTGCGTAGCCCCACTGCCTGTCCACATAAGACACCTTTGGTGCAGTGATTGACCAGGTGAGAGCCTGGACCCCAGGGAATCTCTACTCTGTTCCAAATCTTTGTTCTTCTCATGTGAATATCACCAAACTCTTCACTGGGCTCAGGGAGTTTTATTTGTTAGCTTTTTATTGGCATATAATTGATTTACAATGTGTTACTTTCTGTTGTACAGCAAAATGGATCAATTATACATATACCCACTCTTTTTAGATTCTCTTCCCTATTGAGTAGAGTTCCCTGTGCTGTATAGTAAGTCCTTGGAGAAGGAAATGGCAACCCACTCAAGTATTCTTGCCTGGGAAATCCCATCGACAGAAGATCCTGGCACGCTATAGTCCATGGGGTCACAAAGAGTTGGAACACGACTTGTTGACTAAAAACAACATTAGTTTGACTTATCGACTTAACAGCAACATTAGTTATCCATCATATATATGTGTGTCTATTCTAATCTCCCATTTATCCCTCCCACCCTTACCCCCTGGTAATCATAATATTGTTTTCTGTATCTGTGCCTCTACTTCTGTTCTGTAGATAAGTTCATTTGCACCATTTTTTTAGATTCCACATATAAGCAATATCATGTGGTATTTGTCTTTCTCTGTTTGACTGACTTCACTCAGTATGACCTTCTCTAGGTGTATCCATATTGCTGCAAATGGCATTATTTCATTCTTTTTTTATTACTGAGTAATATTCCATTGTAGATATATACCACATCTTATTTATCCATTCATCTGTCTGTGGATATTTATGTTGTGTCCATGTCTTGGGTTCAAGGAATTTTAATCTAAAAAGGACCTTTCAAAGAGCAGGAAACATGTCAAGTGTCTTGGTCAAAACTGTGCAGCTGTTGAATAAGGAATCCTGCCCCTTAGATGGGGCTCTCACTCCCACCTCTCAGCTTCCCTGCCTGGCTGACTTGGCATATGTCTTCATATAGGCTGAATTGAACTTTGTGGGGCCTTGGCCACTGAAGAGAGGTCAGCCCTGGCTCCATTTTGGCCTCGGGCAATACTGTCGGCTCAGCCTTCTCAAGGACTGGGACAGACAAATCTAGTAAGGATGCTATGGTACAGACAAGCAGGTCATGTTCAGTAGGCCACAATCTCAGTGGTAAATCAGAGACTTAGGTAGAGATGGAACCCAGAAACTGGCCACCGGTGTGAGCCTGCTCAATGCGGATGAGAGCAGGGGGAAAGGATGGATAGCTTGAATCTTTGATCACCCGGGTAGATAGACTCATCATCAGAGTGACTTCAAACTTAATCAGAAGGTGAGGCTGAGGCCATGGTTCCCTCCATGCTCGACGTGAATGGGCTTTGGGGTTGGTGGGTTTGTGGGTTAGGTCCACAGTGACTCCTGGGGTGGGGTGAAGAAGTTAGAATATGATGAGGGTGGTCTATGTCAAAATTTTCTATACAAGCTATTTTTAAGACTTAGAAGTCTGAGTCGTGTTTGAGGATTCCCAGTGTATGTGCATGACCTGATCTCACACATGTGTCTGCTGTGATTGAAGTCCTGCTTTTTCCAGTGAGCATTTCCTGGGCCTGGAGCTGGTACCATGGCTGCTGTTTTCTTTGGACCCTTTGAGAGGAACCTGGGAAGCATCAGGGTCAGGCCACCAGTTCAGCGGTTCTCGGGTGTTAGTGTTGCTCTCCAGCTCTGCTTTGTTTCATGTATAGAGTTCTCAGCTCAGCCACGAAGGGTCAGTTTTCCCCAGTGTTCCCCACTGAGGGAACTTAGACAAGCATTTCTTCCCATTTCACAGGTAAAGAAACTAAAGAGAAAAATGACTGGCCCACTGACCAGCTGGAGACAAGAATCTAGGTGACCTGATTCCCAATTCAGAGCTTTTTCAGTTACACAACTTTATCTACCAATGTTCCGATCTTGCTGTGCTTCAATACATTCTTAGAGCCAGAATGTTCTTTGGGGCAAGGTCTCAACTCTTTACGATGGCCTGCAAGTTTCTCCTCACTCCCAATCAACCTCTGCAGCTTCCCGGCACCCACAGCTTGTTGACCTCTAGCCGCCCTGCAGATTCTCATATGCTGAAGACTCTTTTCTCTCCCCTTCAGTGATTACACTTCATTTTTCCTCTGTGCAGAATGCCTTTATCTCCTTGATCTGGTGAACTCCTATTCTTTCCTCCAGGTATTAACCAGATTCAACATACCCTCTGCCTCGGAAACTTCAAGTCCCTGAATTTCTCAGGTTGTGGAGGTCAGTGCCCTCCTGAAGAGGCTGTTAGAGTGAGAGCCAATGGTCCATGAGAAGATTATGTTCAGAGGGGATGCAGAGATGGGAGTAACGGGGAAGAATGCACCAGGCTATGCCAGTCACCCCCTTGGACTTGAATAGGGCATACTACAGGACAGGGTCAGGAAGGAAGGACCGGCTCCTTTCTTCCTAGGATGTCAGGATGGCTGGGAAGTGGTTGAGATGCGATAGTGGGTCCATCAAGGACCAGTGTGCTACAGACCAATTCTTTCCCCTCAGTATCCTAGCAAGCCCAGAGTCTTGGCTGGAGCTGTTCAGACACCCTAAGTAATGCCATGGAAAAGGCTTTGTGCACTTTAAAGTGGTGGTTTTATTTAATTTCAACAAAGTTGTAGTTGCCATTAGATCTGTCCAGATAATTAACTCCAATTTTCCAGTTTGCAGCTAGTAATTAATCGCTAAAGTCCCCCGAGTGAGCCTTGGGAGGGAAAGTTGTTCCTTTGAGGATGAAGGCTCAGAAACGTGGCCACCTTTGGGAATTGTCTTCCCTGTGACTCACTCTGGTGCTGGCTCTTACATGGGTGACTTTGGGCAAGTCCTCAGCATGCCCAACTCTCAGTTTTCTCTCCAGGGCAAGGGGAGCAGTTCCTGCCTTGTTTGACTCGTAAGAACCAGTGATCAGGAGGAAGAGGACTCATGGGTTGGGAGGCAGCCCCTTCTCTTCCTGCAGAGCTGCCTAGCTGTTCCTGGGTACAGCTGAAGAGTGTTCATTCACCTGCCCACCTGCATCTCCCGGGTCTGGAGCTGGTGCCATGGTCACCATTTTCTTCTGGATCTTTTGGGAGGAATCTCGAAAGCGTCAGGGCTGGGCTCCAGGCTCGGTCACTTTGGCGTGTTGCTGCTGCTGTCTGAATTGTGCTTTGTTGTCTGGATGTTTAGATTTCTTAACTCAGACATGAAGCATCCATTTTTCCTAAACCAACACACGGACATACTGGCAGGTTTTCTATTCCAGAAGTCTACATCTAGTGGCTGTTTTGCTTCATCCTTTTCTATGATCTAGACCAGTAAATGAGTATTTCCCCTGTGGCCCAGATGGTAAAAAAAATCTGCCTGCAATGCAGAAGACCCGGGTTTGATCCCCGAGTCAGGAAGATCTCCTGGAGAAGGAAATGGCAACCCACTCCAATATTTTTTGCCTGGAGAAATCCATGGACAGAGGAGTCTGGTGGGCTACAGTCCATGGGATCGCAAAAAGCTGGACACAACTGAACGACTAGCCCAGACCAGTAAATATCAAATTTGCTGCTGCTGCTAAGTCGCTTCAGTCGTGTCCGACTCTGTGCAACCCCATAGACGGCAGCCCACCAGGCTCCCCCGTCCCTGGGATTATCCAGGCGAGAACACTGGAATGGGTTGCCATTTCCTTCTCCAATGCATGAAAGTGAAAAGTGAAAGTGAAGTCTTTCAGTTGTGTCTGACTCCTAGCGACCCCATGGACTGCAGCCCACCAGGCTCCTCCATCCATGGGATTTTCCAGGCAAGAGTACTGGAGTGGGTTTCCATTGCCTTCTCTGAAATATCAAATGTGGAAGCATGTTAAAATCAGCTTTCCCACCATGGAAGTTTAAAGAAATACTGACTGATACTATAACAGAGTGGAGAAGGTTGTTCTTTTAAGTAACTTGGTCCATTGGACATCTCTCTGGAAAAACAAGAGTCTTGACCTCTGCCTTACACAATAGCCCTGAATCAGTTTTAACTGGATCTCAGACCTAAATAAGAAAGGAGAAACACATATCTTATAGAGGATGATGTAAGAGCATTTTCTGTGGCTTTGGGGTAGGCAAAAATTGTATAAGACCCCCTCAAATGCCAAAAAGGAAAGGCTGTATAAACAGGGATTCATTGAAATTAAGAGGTTCTTTTCATCAGGAAACATAACTTAAGGAAGTGAAAAAACAAATTGGTGAATGGGAGAAGATGTATGTAATACATTTATTCCAAAGGACTCCTATAACAAATATTTAAAGAACTACAAATCTGTACAAAAATGCTGTCTCCCCAGTTAAAAAGTTGGGCAAAAGAGGCACCCTACTAAGGAGTATATCCAAATGCCAGTAAACATATAACAAAGTCTTCCACTTCATAAGTCATCAGGAAAATGCAAATTAAAATAAAAATGTGATGCCACGATACATCAACATCTATCACATTGACAAGGAAGTGAGCAACTAGAGTTTCATATATTGCTGGTGGGAAAGTGATTGGAAAAGGTTTGGCATTTTCTACTAAAGATGAACACACATAGATGCTGCTGCTGCTGCTAAGTCGCTTTAGTCGTGTCTGACTCTGTGCGACCCCAGAGACGGCAGCCCAACAGGCTTCCCCATCCCTGGGATTATCCAGGCAAGAACACTGGAGTGGGTTGCCATTTCCTTCTCCAATGCATGAAAGTGAAAAGTGAAAGTGAAGTCACTCAGTCGTGTCCGACTCTTAGCGACCCAATGGACTGCAGCCCACCAGGCTCCTCTGTCCATGGGGTTTTCCAGGCAAGAGTACTGGAGTGGGGTGCCATTGCCTTCTCCATGACCCAGCAATTCCAGTCCTGGATATATGTCCAAGAAAAATGCCTCCCC
Source organism: Bison bison bison (assembly GCF_000754665.1). Classification (NCBI taxonomy): domain Eukaryota; kingdom Metazoa; phylum Chordata; class Mammalia; order Artiodactyla; family Bovidae; genus Bison; species Bison bison. Next base: position 3,253,293 of record NW_011494912.1, on the reverse strand, counting down.
ATGGGCACCAAGTGACATGTACAGGAATGTTCATTGTAGCAATATTCTTAAAAGTTCCAAAGTGGAAGCAACCCAAAAGTTCATCATCAAGGAAGTGGATGAATTGTGGAATCAGAGTGGAATACTCTACAGCAGTAACTGTGATACCCAATGACATGGAGGAATTTCACAGACATCAGTAGATCAATTGTTCAGTCGTGTCTGACTCTGTGACTCCATGGACTGCAGTCTGCCAGGCTCCTCTGTGCATGGGATTCTCCAGGCAAGAATACTGGAGTGGGTTGCCATTTCCTTCTTCAGGGGATCTTCCTGACCCAGTGATTGAACCCACATCTCCTGCATTGGCAGGCAGATTCTTTTACCACTGAGCCTTCTGGAGAACCCTTCACAGGCATAGTGTTGAGCAAAAGAAATCGGACCAAAAAAAGAATGAATGAAAAAAGAGAGAAAAGAGGAAGAAGGAAGGAAAGAAAGATGAAAAGAAAAATTCTGTCTGATTCCATTTATACAAAGTTTGACATCAGGGAATTTTATGGTGATGAGGTCAGAACACTGGTTACCTGCAGTGTAGGGGTAAAATATCGAGCAAATGCAGAACCAAGCTTTGGGAATGCTGGAATGCTTTCTATCTTATTTGGGGCAGTAGTTCCATGTGTATGCTCAGTTCCTAAAAATGTTTATTGTGGTGTACATCAAAGATTTGTGTCATTTATTTTATCATGCTATTCTTCAACATAAAAGTTTACTAAAAAATGCTGGTCCTTGGACCTCACCCTATGTTAACTAAGAACACGAAGGATGGACCAAGCCTTGAGTCTGGTACCTATCAACCACCCAGGTGATTCTTACATGCAACCAGGGTCGAGTCCCTGCCTTAGACTAGGAACCAGTATACTTCACATAATCATCCCTCACTACTTTCCCCATGTGTATCCTGTTTGGGGGCCTAGTTCACTGGTTGGTCCCCTAAAGATGCATCATTGAAGTGGATACTGTGGTTCATTGTAGGTAATCCAGGCTTTGCTCTGGTGGCCCCTTAACCTGACCAGTTCTAGCATTGGCACCTACCTGCCTGGTTCACTGTTTAGACAGCGACTGAATGGCTATTTGTCATCTAAATATCTCACCCAAGGGCCTCTAACTGAGAAACAGAAGAGCTAGGATTTGAACCTCGGCTCCTGGCTGTTTTGAACCAAAAGATGACAGACCCAAAACCTGATGCAGGAGAAGAAATGAAAAATCTTTGAATAGATCATTTATGGGAGGGGGGCAATAGCTAGGAAGGGAATCAAGCTTGTTTTTCTAACTTATACCTATGTGAGATCTCCCTGCTTCTCCCTTTTTTTGAATAGAGAGATTTTGAATTTCTATTGTAATCATTATGGCTTTTTTTTTTTTCGCTTCTCACCTCAAGTAGGGTCTCAGATCAAGCCTGTCTCCTAACAGTAATTCACAGGAGGATACGTTTTGTCTTGCTCCGACACTCTCTACCACTGTTCTTGATCTACAGCCCCATCGGAGGACTCTAGACTGGGGATCTTCCTCAGAAAGGTGTTATGAGTTGAGATTAGTTAGGCAAGTGGCGGAGTGAATGCATAAGCAGTGATTTTGCATAATGAGGCGTGTGAAATCCCACTGGAGGTTGTTAAAACAGCAGACAGGCTGTGGTAAACAAGGAGGAAGGTAGGCTTTGAAAACAGATGGCTTTGAAAACCTGGCAAAGCCCTGTTTCAGACTTTAAAAAATTGCTTTCGTTAGTGCAGGCTATTTTTTAAAATTCTACATGCATATTTTAAAGTTCTGGTTTAATGAAAAAGTTCCGTGGGTAACTGAACATCAGTTTACACCCTGCTGTAAACAAGCTAGCAACCAGATGTGATGGACAGCTTGCACAGAGCTCGAACTGTTCTTCTACATTTGAATTCAAATATGTGATTTGGGTTTCAGGTGATTTGGGGCAGCTTTGCTGGGTGGGTTCGTGGTGGTGGTCTGCTCCTCCTGGCTAAGTAGACCCCCAGGGTCCTCCCTGCCAATAACCATACCAGCTCTGGAAGCTCCCTCTGAAATCCGTCCTATTTCCTCCAGGAAACAGGTCTGGCTCCCTGTTTACCTTTCTGGCCTCATCTGGATGACTCCCAACTTTATTCCTCTCCTCTCCACACTTCTTGTCAACCCTTTTCCAACATGGCATGATTTCTTGAGTCACCTGCGTTAGTGTGGGCTGAATTCTTTGCCTGGAGTGCCCTTCTTTTGATAGCCCCCAATTTCTCTCTCTCTCTCTTTTTTACTTTTTATTTTGTATTGGGGTATAGCCGATTAACAAACAATGCTGTGATGGTTTCAGGTGAACAGCGAAGGGACTCAGCCATACACACACATGCATCCATTCTCCCCCAAACTCCCCTCCCATCCAGGCTGCTATGTAACATTGAGCAGAGTTCCCTGTGCTGTACACTAGGATGTTACTGGTTATCCATTTTAAAAATAGCAGTTTGTTCATGTCCACCCCAAACTCCCTATCTTTCCCTTCTTCCCGGCAACCGTAAGCTCATTCTCTAAGTGTGAGTGTTTCTGTTTTGCAAGTAAGTTCATTTGTATCATTTCTTCTTAGATTCCTCATATAAGGGATGTCATACAATATTTCTTCTTCTCTGTCTGACTTACTTCATTCAGCATGACACTTTCTAAGTCCATTCATGTTGCTGAAAATGGCATTATTTCATTCTTTTTCGTGATATCCCTGGAACTTCCCTGGTGGCTCAGTGGTAAAGAATCTGCCTGCAAGTGCAGGAGACCCAGGTTTGATCCCTGGGCCGGGAAGATCCCCTGGAGAAGGGACTGGCTACCCACTCCAGTATTCTTGCCTGGAGAAACCCATGGACAGAGGAGCCTGGCAGGCTACATACAGTTC
>NW_011494912.1:3221973-3250282 GCF_000754665.1 Bison bison bison | reverse complement strand
CCCCCCCCCCCACGTTATTAATAGAGTCTCTCAGCAGAGCCCTATTTCTAGAAGTTTTGGCCTCTCCCAGTGATGACAATGATGGGCCTCTCCCAGTTTCTATTGATGTAATTCACTTACCTCTCAATTCGAAGCTGCCTCACCATTTTTACATATTTATTTCCAGACACTGTAGATTTTTGGGGACCACATGTTGTAAAAGCTCCTTCAACCAAATTCCACTTAACCAATTCACTAGATTAAAAGTTCGTCCTACTTAATGATCATAAGGATGATAAAGCCTTACATAGTACTTGCTGTGTTCCAGGCATATGGTAAAGCACTTTACTTTTATTAATCCCTTTAATCCTCACAAAAACTCTGTGAGGTAGGTGCAGTTGGAACCCAAAGAGTTGGACATGACTGAGTTGGAACTCAGTTGGAACCCCATCTCATAGGGGGAGGGGAAACTGAAAATCTCATGGACAGAGGAACACGGTGGGCTACAGTCCATAGGGTCACACAGAATCGGACCTGACTGAAGTGACTTAGCACACATGCATGCAGGTGGGTGCAATATGAGTGGAAAACTAAAGAGAGCTTGTATATGAAAACTAAATGCAATCCATGAGCAAGTCTCCATACAGACATGTTACTGAAAGTATTACTGTCAAATTAGGACGATACAGCAACTGTGAAAGGTTAGGGGAGGGGTGTTTCTCTCTTCTCAGAGTTCTTCTGAAATGTCTTAAGAAATGAACTGGAAATCATAGACAATTCACTATGACCATATGATATGGTGGCCATCTTGGTTTCTGCTGTGTTTTTGTTTTCTATTTTAATTATTAATAGTGCCTTTTTCATGTCCTCAAGAGTCTCAGGCTCTTACCATAAAAATATATGGTAACCCTAATAATGGTGGTGGTGGTTTAGTCCCAAAGTCAAGTCCAGCTCTTGGGACCCAGTGGGCTGTAGCCCACCAGGCCCCTCTGTCCATGGGATTTCCCAGACAAGAATACTGGGGTGGTTTGCCATTTCCTTCTCCAGGGGATCTTCCCGACCCAGGAATTGAACCTGGTGTCCTATATCGCAGGCAGATACTCTACCAACTGAGCCACCAGGGAAGCCCTACCCTAATTATGGGTATAGTTTAAAGCAAGATGGAAAAGCAAAAGCTAACCAGCAGATTTGCCTTCAAAGAAAAGCCCTTGACTATTCATTAAAACCCCTGCTGTTGCAGAGCTCATACCAACCTCTGAAAGGAAAGCATGGAACCCTCCCAGCCCATTGAGAATCTGGGCTTCAGGGAAGGTCCTGGAAAAGATTATTCTTGCATTCAGAAGGTAATTGTCTAGCAAGTTCCCTGCTGCTATGAGATATGGAGTGATATTCTTAAAATTTCCCACATACTGGAGAAAATCAGATTTCTGCACTTGAAGCAGCCTCGGGATCAAAGACCCCTTGCCCTGAGCTCCAACAGGTTGCCCTGATGTCCATCTCTCCATTAACCTGGATTCTAGGACCCACCAGGGCAAACATTGATTTGGCTTAGTGGATACTCTGGCTCTGGTTCAAGTGTAATGAGTAACACGATTGTATTCATTTAGGGTCTGGACAGGGCAAGCGTTATTATTTCGATTTTTGGTTTGAGTCATTATCAAATCCTTTAGTACTTTTGCTTATCTGGGTCAAATCTGGGGATTGTCACCTTTGTTCATTTTGCTGCTCTTTTTAGAGCACTTTCATTCAGAAAAGCAGCTGCTTGCTCAGGTGTATTTCTGTCATGGTTAAAGACAAACATTGGCTGAGTGTTTATAATTTCCAGAAATGGTGCTAGGTAAGTCAAATCCATTATCTCATTGAATCATCAGCAGAATTCAGGAGACGAGATTTTTGATCTCTATTTTACTGATGAGGCTGAAGCAGAGCTGTGAAGTGATTTATCTGTAGTCACCTAGTCAGTCTAAGAGTTCTGGTTACATCCAGGACTTTCTATTCTCAAACCCTGATGCTCTTGCTTCTGTTACAAGGTTTCCTCCATGCCATGCTGTGTGGTCCTTAAAAAATGCCCGTGATCAGTTTCAAAACAGCTTCGGTATAATTATGCTGCCAGTCAGATTCATGGGTCCCTCAACATTCCCAAAGGCGGTTCCTTTCTTCCCAGGCTGGTGTGTGACCTGACACTCCATGGGTGCACATCTTCTTTTCCTGAACACAATCAAAGTGTCTTGGGAGCCGGGACCATCTTGACTGCCCTTAATTCTCTTCTCTGAGTGGTGCGTATGGGGTCGTGGTGCGCAGCAGGCATTCATCCATCTCTGAACGAGCAGAAGAGGCTTTGAATGAAGGTCTTTGTCTGGTGTGTGGTCAGACCAGCTGGGAGACATGACGGTTGTCAAACAGATGAAACTGGGATGGAGAAGCGCATGGACTTGGTCTTCCACAGAGAGAGAGCACAACCCAAACCTGCTTTCTGGGCACTGCTGCAGACCCTTACCCTGAGATGTGTGGTCCCCTGGGTCTGAGCCTGCGATCCCATTCTGTGTGTCTTTAACTTTCTGTATCTGAAGCCAGAACTAGATTTACACTCGTCTGAGTCAGGAGTCTGGGATGTACTCTCGGTCACAGCTCCTCCCCTCATGGGGCCAGTCTTCACGGCATTCCGAGATAATGACAATTTTCTGAGTCCAAAATTCATTCCCTGCTCGCCTTGTGCTTTTTCATGCTCTGATTTTCCAGCCAGGTTACATCAGATGCTCTTGCTAGATGAAGTTTCTTTTTTTTAATGGAACCTCAGAATTCCACCCCCAAAGTCCAGCAGAGAAACCCTGGTAACTCTGTGTCTGGAGATGGCCTTGAATAGAAACTTAGGTCCCAAGCATAAAACCCTAGGCCAGCCTTACCATTCCATAGGGATATTATAAGTAATATCTGGAGCCCAGATTCATCCTTGGAAGGAGATTCAGATCAGTGTGCTTTCAACAGACAGAATTTAGACCAAGAATTTAGACAATTCTTTATAATTGTTTCTTAACTGTATTACTCACAAAATCCCCCAGTTGTACCAAAGGAAACGAAAAGTTGAGTCCTTGGGCAAACCCAATGCATGTGAAACCCTAAGAAAATGCAAGTGCCCCCACCGAAGGGAACTTGAGGGGAGGGGTAGTAAGACCTCTGAAACTTTCAAGCTTGGCTGTCCTAGAATTCTATCATTACAAATTTCTTATGTATGTATTTCACATCTGGTACAAGTGTACTGCTACCCATTCTGATTAAAATAGTGTTCTGTTTGGTAGGTGATATTCTTTTTTAAAAATATTTATTTAAATTTTTTTTATTTTTAGTTTCTTTGGGTCTTAGTTGCAGCACACAGGCTCTTACTTGTGGCGCACAGGATTCATTGCCCTGAGGTATATGGCATCTTAGTTCCCTGACCAGGGATCAAACCTGTGTCCCCTGCATTGGAAGGTGGATTCTTAACCACTGGGCCACCAGGAAAATCCCTGATATTCTGAATATCCTCCCAGTCTCTGGCCTTTATGGTTAATTGTACTCAGATATTGCCTTGAGTAAATCAGTCAGGATATATCCAGGATATATATGAACTGACTTGAAGATTCCATTCAAGTGTCTTTTGAAGCACTTCCACCATAGAGTTAACGACAGTGTAAGTTGTTAACTGTAGTAAGTGTTCTTATTCTCTGGCTAGTATCACTCCAATCTGGGTAACAGTGGCTTCTCTTGGGGAGTATGGGCTCCAGGGTGCAAGGGCTTCAGTAGTTGTGGTTTCTGAGCTTCAGAGCACAGGCTCGACAATCGTGGTACACAGGCTTTGTCACTATGCAGCACGTGGGGTCTTCCCGGATCAGGGATGGAACCCATGTCTCCTGCATTGGCAGGTGGATTTCTCACCCCTGAGCCACCAGGGGAACCTCAGCTCTAGGTGTTTTTACAAACTGAACATGCTCTCCTAATCAGTACTCAGGTCAAGACAAACAGTGGTCCCAGCTCCTCAGAAAACTCCCTTCATTGGCCCTTCCAGTCACTACCCTCATCCCCAGGACTACCGCTCTTCCAATTTCTAGCAGCAGAGATTGTTTATGCCTGTGTCAGTGCTTTATCTTAATAGAACCACATGAACCATATGTCATAGAACCATAGATACATATTCTTTTATCCGTCTTCATTCACTCAACATTATGTATATGGGATTTATCCATATTGTTAAGAGTAATTGTAAATGACAATTTTTTTTAAGAATTCACAATGTTTATCCTTTTTAAATTTTTGAAACAACAGGGTTTTTGAGATATAATTCACATATCATAAATTCTTCCATTTTAAAGTGTATAATTCAGTGACTTCCCCCGCTCCAAGGATCGTACTATTTTTTTCCAGTTATACATATGCATGTATCTATTCTTGTTCAAATTCTTTTCCCATTTAGGTTGTTACATAATATTAAGGAGGGCTCCCTTTGCTATAGGGTAGGTCCTTGTTGGTTATCCGTTTTAAATAATTGACTCTGTTTTTAAACCACTTGAACACTGGGATTTTTAAAACTGTGAGAAATAGTATGTGATTTTTATTGTTTATTGACACCCAGTGGATAAGATTTTTTAATGCTTACACGTGCTTTAATATCTGAAAACTACCGTTTCCTTGGTTGCCTCTGTATGTGCTCAGTTGCTCAATCATGTCCAACTCTTTGTGACCCAGTGGACTGTAGCCTGCCAGGCTCCTCTGTCCATGGGATTTCCTAGGCAAAAATACTGGAGGGGGTTGCCATTTCCTTCTCCAGGGGAATCTTTCTGACCCGCATTGGGAAGACCCAGGAATGGAACCCACATCTGCATTGGCAGGCATGATCCACCTGGAAGCCCGTTTTCTTGGTTGCACAAGCTTATTGTGAGGTAATCCTTAGGAGAAGCACTTGAGTGTTCTCAATTGTTGCCTTTTGGTTACAGCAGCAGGGATCAGCCATAATGTGAAACACAAACCCTGTTCCTCCTGGATGTGATCTTGGGCAATGTAGTCATTTTACACTCAGTAGTGAGCGGAGGTGGGCAGGGCTCCCTGTCTTGGTCTCCATAAATCTCCAAAATAGTAATGTGCTTTCACTTGTATGACCTCATCCATTCCTCATGGTTGCCCCATGGGAAAGCCCTTGGTCATCCCACTGGACGAGGAAACTGAGGTTCTGAGAGACAAAGTGCCTTGCCCAGATGGTACAAAACATCCTAGGATTAACTCTTCCCACTTCCTCATCTTGTCTCTGTCTATGATACCTCTGAGTGCCCACATGTAACAGAGAGCTGATAAAACCCAGGGACTCTGAGTAGGAAGCTTGAGTTTTCTGTAATCAGCTGTTAAAACCCAGAGAAGGGGCAGGGTTCTGGGCCTAAGCCCAGGAAAGCCAGCGTCTGTCATACTGGAGAGAAAGTGAAAGGCTGAGTCACTCAGTTGTGTCCGTCTCTGTGACCCCATGGACTGTAGCCCGCCAGGCTCCTCTGTCCATGGAATTCTTCAGGCAAGAATACTGGAGTGGGTTGCCATTCCCTTCTCTAGGGGATCTTCCCGACCCAGGGATCAAACCTGGATCTCCCCCATTGCAGGCAGATTCTTTACCATCTGAGCCACCATAAGTGACACCTGTCATGCTGGGGAACTTGCAATCCCACCTTGGAGCCACCCAGCAGATCTTGAGCTGGTTAAATCCTCCCCTCCCCCAAAGAAGACTCGTCACTTCCATCTCTGGCAGAATGCAAGTGGTCAGAGGGACAGGCAACTTAGTCAGAGGTGAGAGACAGAAGGCTTGGTGACCTGGCCTGGGAGTTGAGAAGTACAGCATGGTGGCAGCAGGGCCAAATTTTATGACAACTGGGGAGCAGACAAGGGCCGAGTGAGAGAGTTAATTCTTTGTTCCAGTCCCATGAGTGGCTATTAGGGAAGAGAATGGGGTTGGCTATACAAGCCCCGAGACCTAATGCTTTTCTTTGTAATAATTCTCCAGTCATGTGTCCTGATCTAGAATTTCAGCTCGGTCTTCTTGGCTTTGACTGTTGGACCAGGCTTCCAGCAGGTGGGTTCTGTCCTGAACCTCCTTCCGCCAGTAGATCTGCCCCTTGTCGTCCTGGGCGAAGTCAGACTTCCCCGCTCTCCTCCATAACACCGTGTGCTCCGTCCTTCAGCCTGGCCTGTGGTGGCCTCCGTGGTCACCTCGGTAACTTTCCCATTTGCTGAAATCACCCCCGTGCTCCAGTTGTGCTGAACTGCCCTCCGTTTCCCCGAAGCACTGTGTGCCCTTTCACACTCTGACACTGTCGAAGGTTCTGCCCACGGCTCCCATACGCATGCTGCTTTGTGGGGTAAGGACTTCCTCTTTAAAGATTCAACTTGGCCGCCTTTCTTCCTGGAGGCGTTTCCTGCTTCCTGTTGGATTTAGTCCCTCTCTTCCGGGCCCTGAGTACCCATGCTTCCTCATGTCCAGTTCCCCACGTCTGGTGTCAGTCTGCCCTCCCGTGAGTTTCTCCTTCTAGACTCCCAGCAGGGTTATGAGCCACAGTTCAGTAAATGTTTCTTTATTGAAACTGCCCGAAGACTCACAGTGAGAACTACTGTGTGAAAGCAATCCCAATACTGGGCATATACCCAGAGAAAACCATGATTCCAAAAGACACGTGCACCCCAATATTCACTGTAACCCTATATATGATAGCCTGGGCATGCTGTTGCTACTGCTGCTAAGTCGCTTCAGTCGTGTCCGACTCTGTGCGACCCCACAGACGGCAGCCCACCAGGCTCCCCTGTCCCTGGGATTCTCCAGGCAAGAGTACTGGAGTGGGGTGCCATTGCGTTGGACATGGAAGCTACCTAAATGTCCATCAACAAAGGAATGGATAAAGAAAATGTGGTATATATGTAAAATGGAGTATTACTCAGCCTTAAAAAGGGATGAAATTAGGTCATTTGTAGAAACATGGATGGACTTAGAGGCTGTCATACAGAGTGAAGTAAGTCAGAAAGAGAAAAACAAATGTCATATATTAACACATATATGTGGAATCTAGAAAACTGGTATAGATGATCTTATTTGCAAAACAGAAACAGAGAGACAGACATAGGGAACAAATGTATGAATACCAAGAGAGGAAGGAGGGTTCGGGTGAATTGGGAGATTGGGATTGACGTGTATTCACTGTTGATACCCTATATAAAATAGATAACTAACGAGAACCTACCGTATAGCAGGAGTTTCCCAGGTGGCTCAGTGGTAAAGAATCTGCCTGCCGATGCAGGAGACTCGGGTTCGATCCCTAGGTCAGGAAGATCCCCTGGAGAAGGAAATGGCAACCTACTCCAGTATCTTGCCTGGGAAATCCCATGGATGGAGGAGCCCTCTGGGCTACAGTCCATGTGTCACCAATAGTCGGACACAACTTAGCAATTCAACAGCAACAGCTGTCTAGCACAGAGAACTCTACTCAGTGCTCTGTGATGACCTAAATGGGAAGGAAATCCAAAAAGGAGGGGATTCACACACACACACACACACACACACAAGCCCCATCCTACTGTCTGCCTGGCCACAACACAATAAATATTTGTCACGTGAGTTGATGGCTGAAGAGTTTGTTGACTCTGAATGCAGTTCTTTTTGGACTTTGTCGACTGAAAAAAAATGCACAATATGAGGGTTGTGGGTTAAGTTTTATTTAGGGCAAAATGAAGACTGCAACCTGGGAGACAGCACCTCAGATAGCTCTGAGAAACTGCTCCTAAGAGGTAGGAGGGAAAGGTCAGTACACACACACACACACACACACACGTATTGCTGATTCACTTTCACTTTCTGTACTGTTGAAACTAACACAACACTGTAAAATAATTATACTCCAGTAAAACTTAATTTTAAAAAGGGCCCTTGGTGCTGGCTTGAGGCAGGCAGGGATCTTTCAAGATGCTTTGTGGGGAGAGAACTCAAGCCACCTGAGCACCTGCACCCCAGAGACTCTTCCAGGCAGAGCCCATGACTCCAGGAGGTCTCCCCGTCCCAGGCCTCAAAGCTTGCCACTTGGGGCACGTGTGAGCTGTACACACCCAGGAGAATTGTATCTGTCCCTGGGGTTAATGGATCCATTCCCTGTAAATGGAACCTGGTGTCCAATACACATCAGGGGGAGAAGGAGAGCCAGGCGGGGAGGAGGAGGATGTGCTGGTGGAGTTGGTTAAAGAGCCGACAGCTGCACTGACTTAATTGGGTTTTATTCTATTTGATCTCGGATAAAGAGGATTTTTGAGAGTCCATTTTCTCCTTCTTAAGTGTTCCTGCTTTAAAAATAAGAGAGAGAGAGAACACACAAAGAAGCCCCGTCCTACGATCTGCTCAGTTCTCAGGCCCTTGCTAGCCAAGCTCGCTACACACGGGGGCAGTAGCACACCACCAACCTTCTCAGAGCACCCACGGGAGCTGGTTTCTGAATCTGGAGCGTTCACCGGGAATTTTAGCGCTAGTTAGATGTTTTCCCATGTCATATACATCGGCAAGAAATATCACTTAAGACCAAGTTGGAAATAAATTAAGCAGGGAACCCCATAAAGAGGTTTATATTTGCTTTTCTGCCATAGTCTGTGAATTTTTACACTTGGAATGTCTACAGACTGGATCCCAAACCCCCCAGTTTGCAACCAATTGGGCCCTAAGGCTATTCTCATCAACTTGATGGTGTTCCCAGGAATTCCACGTCAAGTTGCAAAATCTCTGCGTGTCAGCTAATGGCTTCTGAATGTTTAAAATGTGCCTGGCCCTGTCTCGTGGATGGTCCCACGTGTTATTTCAGGAAGCTCACATCATTAGTCTTCTATACCGGAAGAAGAATCAGGCTCAGAGGGATCAAATGCACTGGTCAAGGTCACCCAGCTGAAGGACATAAGGGAACTTCAGTGCACTTTCTGTGAAGGCGGGAAGGTTGCTTGTCTTGTTCACTGATGTACTCCTTACTCTCAGGGCAGTACCAGGCCACACAGTCGACAGTTCATAAATATTTGTCAAGTGAGTCAATGGTTGAAGAGTTTGATGACTGAGTGCAGTTCTCTTTGGACCCTGTCGACTTAAAAAAAATGTTCAACTTGAGAGTTGTGAGTTAAGTTTTATTCAGGGAAAAACGAGGACTGAAGCCCAGTAGATAGCACCTCAGATAGCTCTGAGATACTCCAAAGAGGAGTATCTGAGATGCTCCAAAGAGGTGGGAGGGGAAGGTCTGTATATATGTGGTTTTGGTGGCAGTACATGCAACCAAGCCCAGATTTTCCCAGAAGGTTTCTGCTGGTCTCATGAAGCTTTCTGCTAGTCACAAGGAGCAGCCGTCACTGGGAAAGGTTTCAGGCCTTTCTAAATATGAGGAGATATATGACTGGGCTCGTAAAATTGGTTCCTGAAAATATCTAACTATTCTAAGACCCGTCCTGCCAGTTTTTCTACAAACCTTCCTGATCTGCACCATGAACTCCTTCCAGGGGATGTCAAGGTCAGCAGCTGCAGCAGCACCTGGACTAGTCCTTGTAGAGGTAGATGGCAAGTGTTCATGACGAGTTGGCAAGTGCCAATGTGTAGTTGATAACCGTCCTGTGCTTAAGGAAGGGGTTGGCAATCTGGCAAGCATCTCTAGTGAATGCTCTCTTCCATTGGCAGCCCTTGGATTTGAAAAGAAAGCCCCTCCCTCTGGGAGATATAGAGACCCACACTCCAGAGTCAGAAGGGTGGGGAGAGATAGGAATGCACCCCAAAGAATCATTTCTTGCTGAACAAATTCCCTGTGAGGTGAAAGAAAGAAAATAGTACAGTATTGGAGCATCAGGGTTCATCCCAACTAAGTTGTGTGGAACTGGGAGATAAGGAGCCGTATGCTACCTTTGGGGAGGATTTTGATTCCAGCATCCAAACTATGAAAATGCTCAAGGATGGGTAGGAAGAGGCTATACCCCAAGGATGCATTCCTGTGAGGAGTAGAGGCTCAGAATGGGGAAGTCACTGAAACTCAAACGATCTGCTTGAAACTGGGGTCCCCAGTGGCCCATGGTTCACACACACTGTTCTGTCTTGGCCGCCTCTTTGCCGTGTGCTGGGATCAGCTGCATCATTGATGGATGATAGAGGGCTTGCATGGCCCAGAGAACTGCAGGGACCTGAGGGGTTGGGAAGCTTTCTGAGCTCCACTTTGCTGAGTGAGCCAGGAACGTTGAGAGCCCCAGAGATTCAGGGGACATCTCAGAAATGGGAGACTCGGGGTATGTGATTGGAAGATGTTTGCACTCTTAAAAATGTTTGTAAATTCAACATGCTCTTTGTGCTGCCTGTTTACTGAGAGGCATTGCAACTTTTAGTGGGGATGGGTGAGTGTGTTTATGTTGGGGGACCTGGGCAGACTCACCCCCCAGGCAGGCTAGGGAAGAACAGGAAGTCGACACATGAGTTGGCCCAGAATCAAGAAGAAAGGGAATGAATCCTTGGTTCCGTCAGTAGGAGGACAGAGGGCTCGGCTAACCCAAGTAGAGAAGGGGCGGTGCAGGGCTCCTAGATTCTCTGATGGGCGTTCTCAGTGTCTCCAGTCTCAAGCTGGACTCAGGTGTCTGGTGGTCCGTCATCGCTCATTAGGTGAGGCTGGAGCCATACAAGGCAGCAGGTGTCTGGACCCATTGCAAGTGGAGCCAGGCTGGTTTCTGGTCAGCTTTTTTTGTTTGCCACCCCCCCTCCACCACAATAGTCGATCAGTCATGTCTGACTCTTTGTGGTCCCATGGACTGTAGCCCACTAAACTCCTCTGTCCATGGAATTCTCCAGTAAAGAATACTGGAGTGGGTTGCCATTTCCTTCTCCACCTCCCCGCCAGTGAAGTGAAAGTTGCTTAGCTGTGTCCTACTCTTTGCGACCCCATGAACTATACAGTCCATGGAATTCTCCAGGCCAGAATACTGGAGTGGGTAGTCTTCCCATCTCCAGGGGAACTTCTAGACCCAGGGATTGAACCCAGGTCTCCCACGTTGCAGGTGGATTCTTTACCAGCTGGGCCACCAGGGAAGCCCAAGAATACTGGTGTGGGTAGCCTGTCCCTTTGAGTGGGTAGCCATTCCCTTCTCCAGGGGATCTGCCCAACCCAGGAATCAAACCAGGGTCTCCTGCATTGCAGGCAGATTCTTTACCAACTGAGCTACAGGGAAGCCCACCTCCCCACCATCCCCATGCTTATTCAACTCCTCTGGTGGCTCAGATGGTAAAAAATCTGCCTGCAATGCAGGAGACCTAGGTTCCACCCCTGGGTCAGAAAGATCCCCTGGAGAAGGGAATGGCTACCCACTCCAATATTCCTGCCTGGAGAATTCCATGGACTGTATAGTCCATGGGGTCGCAAATAGTCGGACATGACTAACACTTTCCCTTTCATGCTTGTTCAAGCTTCTTCTAAAGTGGTTTGTGGGAGGTTGGTAAGATCTATGGGGACCAGCCCTGGTCCTAGCACAGAGATGGAGGAGATGACTACTCCTTTCATTTTCTGGTCCTTTCTCTTCTATTGGCTTTCTATTGCAAAAACTGTCTTTGATCTCTAGAACCTTTGCTCTTGATTGTGTTTTGTTAATTCCACCATGATGGCTATTGGGCCACAAACTGCCCAGATATTTTGTTGTTGTTCAGTCGCTAAATCATGTGCAATTCTGTGAACCCATGGACTGCAGCATGCCAGGCTTCCCTGTCCTTCACCTTCTCCTGCAGTTTGCTCAAACTCATGTCCATCGAGTCAGTGATGCCATTCAACCACCTCATCCTCTGTCACCCGCTTCTCCTCCTGCCTTCAGTCTTTGCCAGCATCAGGGTCTTTTCCAATATTTGGTCAAACGTTATTCTGGGTGTGTCTGCAAGGGTGTTTTTGGATGAGATTAGCATTTGAATTGGTGGCCTGAGGAAAGCAGATGGCCCTCCCCCATGTGGGGAGGCTTCAAGCAATCTGTTGAAGGCCTGGATTTTGAACAGAAAGGCCAACTTGACTCTCCTGCCAGCAAGAGAGACTGTCTGCAGGCTGACAGCAAAGCTGAGATATTGGTCTTTTCCTGCCTTTGGACTTGAATTAAAACCCCAGCTTCCTGGGATGTGGAGTCGGCCAGCTTTCGATCTGGAACCTGCACCTTCACCTTTCCTGATTCTCAGGCCTCTCATCTCAGCCGGGGTCCAGTCTGCTTGTGTGTCCAGCTGACTGGCTATGGCTCTCGGGGCTTCTCAGCCTCCATAATTGTGTAGGCCAGTGCCTTCAATTCCTTATCATCAACCTCTTTATGTGTGTATGCTGTTGGTTCTGTTTCTCAGGAGAACATGACTAATGCATCTACTTTGGAGATGCTTTCTGATTCTGTTTTCTTTCTCACCCTCACAACTACACCCACTAAACCCATGTGTGCTGTGTGCTAAGTTGCTTCAGCTGTGTCTGACTGTTTGCAACCCCACGGACTGTAACCCGCCAGGCTCCTCTGTGCATGGGATTTCCCAGGCAAGAATACTGGAGTGGGTTGCCATGCCCGCCTCCAGGGGATCTCCCCGACCCAGGGATTCAAGCCACGTCTCTTATGTCTCCTGCATTGGCAGGTGGGTTCTTACGTGAGCCAAATTGCTTTGACTGAAGCAAGGTGAAGAACTCAATACTCTGCTGGCTGTCCTTCCTGCCAGACCTTGCTCACTTGCTAAAGGTTCTTTGACTTCATGAAATACGGCTTGAAACTACTGGCCTACAATGTCAAGACCAGCTGTTTAGACTGATATTCAAGCCAAGCAGAATCTGACCCCTGGGGCCTGTCCAGCACATCTTTGGCCATGCACATTCTGTGTCGAGTAGGCAAGTCGTCTCTAAAGAGACCATTGTTGTTGTTATTTAGTCGCTAAATCCTGCCCAACTCTTTTGTGATCCCATGGACTGTAGCCCACCAGGCCTCTCTACCCATGATCTTTCCCAGGCAAGAATACTAGAGTGAGTTGCCATTTCCTTCTCCAGGGGATCTTCCTGACCTGGGGATCGAACGCCGGTCTTTTGCATAGTCAGGCAGATTCTTTGTATGACTGAGCCACTAAGGAAGCCCCATACTCGGCTCTTTAGCACATACTAGTTTATGTACTGGGAAGGCCCTCTTATTCCCACACCATGATGTGTCCAACAAGCTCATTCCCATCCTTCAAGATGAGCTCAAATGTCACCTTTTTGTGAAATCCATCCTGACTGTGAACAGAGCTTGCCACCCACTCCTCAGGTCCCCTTGCCACTGATCCCATCTAAGTGTTATCATCAATGTGCTTTGCCTCCCACCTCCCTTGGCTGCAAGTTCCTGGAATGCCAGAGCTATCTCTCTGGTGCTTAGAAGAGTTCCCAAACACTCAGCAAGCGCATGTTTCAATCTGTGGAATGAATGAACAATGACTATACTGTCTGCATCTGACTATAACTAGATTTTCAAAATATTGGTCAGTGAGACAACCACAGATCTTTTAATCCTGAAGGTTTATCCAGATTATTTGACCTAATTCTTTAACACCGCATCATCAGATAATTCCTTGTGAGCAGACCACAGTAATGTCAGCAAATACCATGCTGAATTTCACCTCCACTGCAGCGTGGAGAGCCTGGAGTCCTTTCATGAATGCACTCACAGAGAGAGATCTGAAGATTAGCATTCTTGTAATGAGCAGGAGAGAAACAGTCATTGAAATCATTCAGGTGGTATCGGTAGAGCATCTCTAAGCAGCAACGTTCAGTCAACAGCAGCGAGAGATGGTGGGTTTCACAGATTGGTCATGGGGAGGTTTGTAAATGTCATAGTTGATAAAAGATTAAAGGTAAAGGAAATAAGGCACAGATCCAGTGACCTAATTGCAGGAAACACTTTGTCTAAAACACAGCCCAGAAGGAAACAGTAAGGAGGATAGAACAAGTTCTTTGGAAATGTGTTGTTGTTTAGTCACTAAATTGCGTCCAAGACTTTTATGACCCTGTGGACTGTCACGCCTCTACACAGAGGAAAGACCCTGTGAAGACAGAGCGAGAAGGCAGCAGTCTGCAAACCAACGGACCTCTGGAGAGTGTATCACACACCTTCAGGGCCCCAACTCACACTCTCTTGCTCCCTATTCATTTTTAACCACAGGGATAATGAAAATTTCCTGAGTGGGTTTCCAGTAGCTCACCCCAAGTGCCCACAACGGCCTTTGATTCCTACCCCTAGTGTTTCTCTGACACCCCTGACGTCAGTGGGAACTGACTCATCAAACACGCATGCTCAGCACAGATGTGGGGCAACCCAACCAAGGATTTAGGAGCCCATAGGTATGTGCTTCCAGGTTGACCTTGGGTGGGCCATTCTAGGAGGTGTCTTATATACTCCTGAGTAGCTCCCGAGTGGAACCGAGCCCCAGATGCACATGGCAGTGACCTCAATAATATGCCCATGGGTGGGTTTTTCCTCCTTCCCTCACCATCGCAGACCCCTGACTGCTGCTCCCTGAGGTTCTCTTACAAGTCAGCTACCCACACCCCAGGCTCTGTCTATCGGGGAACCCAAGCTAAGACAAGAGGTGATGGGATGCCCCGCAGTGGCCTCATCTCAGCTGTGTCTCAAATTCAGCTTCGCTCTGTTCTTTGGCAGTCACTGGGCCCTTTACTGGGGATTGTCTGCTCCCCATTCTCGACTCCTGTGTCTCTTCCCCTGCATTAGACCCTGGTGGAGGTGGGGTAGAGTGTTGCCTTCCTGGTAATCTTCATCAGATACTAGGACTGGGAAGATTCATAGTGATTGAACCAGAGGGACAGCACCCCCTATAGAATTCTGACTTAATGATGTTTGTTTCAGTTGAAGGATTTCTGTTCTATGTTATATATACATGGCCCCAGAGGCATTCCATGGCGCTGAAACACCACACTGGGCTTGAGCCACCGTGTTTTAACACTTTTGTATACAAAAAGATTTCATTTCACTTAGGTTTATGGGAAATGGAGTTGTGGAGTCATACTGGGCGAGAACAGAGCCTGTCAATCTAGGTCTTTGGGATCCATATGGTGTACGTGGGTGTGTGTTCCTTTATTTTTTAAAATCCTCTTCCGTAATTAATTACAGTAAGAAAATGAACTTTCACCCCGTTATTGTCTATCATGTGCCTCTTGCCAATTAGCACGGTTGCACTTCACAGCTTCATTTAGTATCAGTCATGAAACTTGAAGAAAGATGGCACCGTTTCGGAATATTAATTCAAGTGCATTTCCCTGGGGTGTTAAACCTTCTGACATCCTGGACTCTTTTTATTTGGGAGAAAGTTTTTGGATTTTCAATTCAAATAAAGCTTAGCTTATAGAGACAATCTTCCCTCTTTATGCTGGAAAAGAATCCCTGTTCTCATATTAGCCCATTTCCTGCCAAGGGCAAGAGGCTGTGTGTGTGTGTGTGTGAGACAGTCGGTCAGTCGTGTCTGATTCTTTGTGACCCCTATAGACTGTAGCTCTCCAGGCTCCTCTGTCCATGGGATTCTCCAGGACAGAGTGGGTTGTCATTTCCTTCTTCAGGGGATCTTCCTGACCCAGGGATCAAACTTGGGTCTCCTGCATCACAGGAGAATTCTTTACTGTCTGAGCCACCAGGGAAGCTCCAGGAAAAGAGGCTACCAAATCTTTAAGAGATCACGATTCCTGAGCAGCCTAAGAGCTCCTTGGTATTCCTTCCCAGATCAGGCTTCCTGGGATTTCATTGAAGGTGAAATAATGTGTTTTAGAAACTCATCAGCACAGGAATGGCTTTTGGAGATTTAGCCCTCAGTCCTGTGCATGGTACTTGATGCAGGCTCAGTACGTCTCTCTGTGGATATTGAGGGAATGATACCTCATAATTACCAGACGAGGCATCTGTGAGTGAATTTCTGAGAAGTGCTGATGTGCTTGGGCTTGAGAGTGTGCCTGGTGCCCAGTGATAGGATTCCCCCTCTGCTCTGCATCCTAGGGGGGACCCTGAGCATCCCCAGTGTTCTGTGATCAGAGCCCAGGGGCTCCTAGTGTGCCCAGGAAAGGGCCATGCACTTCCTGGGAGACCCAACAGTTCTTGCCACACAGTTTGCTCAGTCAGGAAATGCACTCCCTTCACAAGAATCCCAACATCTCTAGAGCAGGAGACGCTACCCTTCAGCAAGCCCTCTCCACTGGGTTGCAGGGAACCTGGCTCTTTTCCTCACTGGCAATTGCTGTTTCTTGACCATTGGGACCTCTTGAAATAAGTCTCCTGGACACAGTTTTGGTTTAATCCTGTTCATCCTTTTTGATTCATTTCATGCACAGCTTGAGCCAAACTTGGTTGATAATTTTTCCATATTCCCTTAAGCCATGTTCCCAGCCAGCAGCCATAGTAATTGCTGGACCTGGAGGCAGGAGTCTGCACTTTGACCTGTTTCTTTCCACCAGTTCCTTATAAACATCTTAGTTTATTTACTGGGAAAACTGAAACACCTCCAAGGCCCTTGCAGGCATACCACGTGCCCTGTTGTCCTAACTGAGGTTCTATTCCCAGCTTACCTGCCTATGGATTCCTCAGTCTCTCTCTCCCCTAATCCTTTCTTCCGCAAGGATCAATTCACTCATTTGTTCATCAAGCATCTAGGGCCACTGGGCTTTGTGAAGCATGAGATGAATCAGGCAAATGTCATGCCCTCGAGAGGTTCACAGTCCAGGGAATAAGAAAGACACATATACTGAAAAATTATAATCAGTGTGATGGAGCTGTAAAAGTGGGAAGGCCAAGGGTCATGGAGCAGAGAAGGGGCTCTGAACTGGGGTGCTCTAGGAAGAGGGGTTTTTAGGGCAGAGAGTGAGCAGGAGTAAACTATCTGGAATAGTGGGGTGGGGGAGACTTCCTAGGACATTTCAAGCTTGTGAGATGTAGCTTGGGGAGATGATGGCAGTTGAGGTGTGGAAGGCTTAAACTTCATGAAAAAAGATTGTATTTCACAATCCACTGTACTCTAGACCAGGGGTCCCCAGTCTCTGGGATCTAATGCCTGATGATCTGTGGCAGAGCTGATATAATAATAATAGAAATCAAGTGAAAGTGTTAGTTGCTCAGTTGTGTCCGACTCTTTGCAATCCCATGGACTATAGTCCACCGGGCTCCTCTCTCCATGGGATTTCCCAGGCAAGAATACTGGAGTAGGTTGCTATTTCCTTCTCTAGGGGATCTTCCCAACCCAGGGACTGAACCCGGGTCTGCTGAATTGGAGGCAGATCCTTTAAAGTGCCTAATAGATGTAATGTGCATGAACCATCTTGAAACTATCCCCTCCACTGCCAGTCCATGGAAAAATTGTCTTCCATGAAATCGCTTCCAGGTGCCAAAAAGATTGGGGACCACCACTCTAGACAGGGGAACCAGTGGAAAACTCTGTAGCAAGGGAGCGATTGTCAGTCTCTGGTTTGGAGTCTGGCTTGGAGGGACTGAGACAGGATGTTGCTGGTCTCCTGATGGTGAGAAGGCAAACAGTACAAACTGTGAGCAGAGCAGGGCAGGGAGAGAAGGTGGAGAGAAGGTGCTGGTTGAGCGTGCTTGCTGGATGATAGTTGGCTCCATCAGGGGGTTGGGGGTGGTGGTGAAGACAGTGGCTGACTGTTCAGTGTCTCTGAATTCCCATCAGTGTCTGGACTCAGATGTCTCCCAGGTAGTCACGATGACTGCTGCTTCTAGTTCTTCCAAGACTCCCTCTAGGACCATTTTCCCTGTCCCCACCCTGTCTCAGCCCCTCTCAAAGGCAAGCCTACCTTCTCCTTGGGCCAGTCTCTGAACTTCTCCCAAGCAAGAATACTAGAGTAAGTAGCCATTTCTTTCTCCAGGGCATCTTTCTGACCCAGGGATTGAATCCAGGTCTCCTGCATTGCAGGCAGGTTCTTTACCATCTGAATCACCAGAGAAGCCCCCTACAAACTCTAGAGTGTCCTTTCTCTTAGACTCCAGAGCTTTCTTTATATACAAGTATTGATCTTTGGCAGGGTTGAGATTGCTCTTTACATTAAGAATGAACTTGTTCACCAAAATATAATTAGCACAAGAAGACGGAATATTATTAGGGCCTCATTAATTTCACCAAGTTTATTTAAATTGCAGCAGGATGTCAAATCAATAATGATGGCTAATTAAGAAAAACCCATCTGATTTCCTTAAAGTACATGGAGGGGGTGCCACAAAGGCTGCAGTGGGGAGGAAGGTGAGAAGTTTCTGATAAACAGAGATGGTACCTCCTCTCTTAAATGGAGGGGACCGAAGGTGAGCTAGGTAGGTGTCCTTGCTGAATTAGGGAAAGGGTTGCCTGCAGTAGGTGTGAAATTTCAAGTGTTTAACTCCAGAGGCACTAGAGGCCTGAGACCCCATGTCATCGTGAGACGTCCCTCTTCCCCTCTCAGATTTCATTAGAAGACTGTGAATTAGGGTGAAAAATAAGGAATCAGAACCAGCTGGTTTTGAATCCTGGTCCTTCCACTTATCCCTGGGGCAGGAAGATCCCCTGGAGTAGGAAATGGCAACCCACTCCAGTATCCTTGCCTGGAAAATCCCATGGTCAGTGGAGCCTGGCAGGTAACAGTCCGTAGGGTTTCAAAGAGTCAGAGCACACCTGAGCACACATGCACCCTCCGCTTGTATCTGTGCAACTTTGGGCAACTCCTATAATAAGTCGGCGACCATAAGACTCAACTTCTAGGATACTGTGGATTTTAAAGGAGATGCTTTAGAAGGGCTTGGTTGCCTGATGTAGGATGCACTCAGGAAGTGTCCTCTCTTCCTGCCTCTTCTTTTGATTCCATCCCTCCCCTGGAGAGGGACCGAGTGTCCCACTGCTGACTTTGCTCAGCAGGGGCGAGGCCATGTCCCCCCTCAGAGGGACCCCAAGTCTTCCCTTTATGTTTCTCTGCATGTTGAAGCTGTGGAAGAAGCCCTGAAAAGTGAAAGTGAAAGTTGCTCACTTTGTGTCTGACTCTTTGCGACCCCATGCACTATGCAGTCCATGGAATTCTCCCGGCCAGAATACTGGAGTGGGCACCTGCTCCCCTCTCCAGTGGATCTTCCCGATCCAGTAATTGAACCTGGGTCTCCTGCATTGCAGGCAGATTCTTTACCAGCCGAGGTGCCAGGGAAGCCTGGAAGAAGCCCTGGGCGTCCGCAATCATCTATTAGAGGTGATTTTATTACTTCCACCCTGTTCTCTGCTCAGTAACAGTGGTAAGCTTTGGGAGCTCCCATCATCAGGATGTTTGGACAGAGTCCACCAGCTTCAAACAGAACAATTTGTTCTGAGCACACAGCCCCAAGTGATGGCAGAGGAAAGAGTGGGAGGCTTGATCTACAAAGGAGCATCCTTTCCTCTGCTCTCTGCCAGGGAGGGAGGGAGCTGTGAGCCACATGAGCAATCCACCCATGGAGGAAATGCTAGTGTGGCTTTTCAGCTCGGCTTGTGTGTTTTGTTTGTATTGTTTTAAGGGAATTTTTCCTTTCGGATATTTGAACTGATTCTTTGGAAAGCCAGGTGCAAAACCAAGGAACCCTTAGTGGCTCATTTTGAAGCAAATTAGAGGGTTTTCCTCCTTGGTGTCAGGAACTTGAAGTGACTTTGTACATTGAGAGCACTCCCACGTTAAAGATGGGTAAACTGAGACTTGGGGTTTCTCCAGGGACTCAGTGGTAAAGAACCTGCCAGCCAATGCAGGAGACACGGATTTGACCTCTGGTCCGGAAGATCCCCTGCCATCCAGGAAATGGCTACCCACCCCAGTATTCTTGCCTGGAAAATTCCATGGACAGGGGAGCCTGGCAGGCCACAGTGTATGAGGTTGCAGAGTCTGACAGGACTGAGCCATTGAGGATGAACACACGCAGACTGAGACTCAGGATGTTCTTGCAGTTCTAAGTGGCAGAGGCAGGTGAGACCCAGAAGGAAGGCTGATGGGGTTGGGGACTGCTGACACGCGCTCCTCTTATGGCCTCTCATTGCTCTGTTTCCATGTCAGTCTCCCCCTGTCAGGAGGGTGCACTTGTCTAAGAATTAGGAGAGTGTCCCACTTATTTCTGGGTTGCTGGTGCCTCAGGGCATGCTTGGCACATGGCAGAGACCAGCCCGTGCTCATTGACTGAATAGAGGAATAATGGCCATAGGGGTCCCAGATCCAGATGTGTGTTCTGAAGGACAGCCCAGAGCCCTGCAGGGCAGGAAGGAAAGCGGGGGCCAGTGGCGCCCCCTCTGGTGGGAGTGGGCACAGGGCACCCATGCTGGCTGAGTGCCTGTACCCGGTAGCCCCACCCCAGACCCTGAATGTGCAGTTTTGTCTACCCCCAGAGCATGTGTGTGCAGAGGGCAAGGTTATCCTTGTCACAAATAGGAGGCAACTGAGACTCAGACAGGCTTACCAGCTTGCTGAAGGCTTGTTGTTGTTTAGTTGCTCAGTTGTGTCTGACTCTTTGTGACCCCATGGACTGTAGCCTGCCAGGCTTCTCTGTCCATGGGATTTCCCAGACAAGAATACTGGAGTGGGTTGCCAACCCAGGGATCAAACCTGGGTCTCCTGCATTGGTGGGAGGATTTTTTTTTTTTTTACCACTGAGCCACCAGGGAAGCTCTGCTGAAGGTTACCCAGGGAGAAAAAGAGGAAGTCAGGTTGCCCTCTTCAAATCCCATGTCCAAATTGCCAGTTCTGCTGCAGAAATGGAATAGAATGATAAGGAAGGAACCATGGGACAAGGGAGGCAGTTTATGGACCTCTTAGGAAAGCGCTTTTTTATCTGGGGCTCTCTCTCTCTTAGGGAAGAGCTTTCCTAGTTAGGTTAACCTTGTTAGGTGCAGGGTGCTGGCAGCTCTGATTTGGTGCAATAGAAGGGAAGGGAAGTGAAAGTGAAAGTCGTTCAGTTGTGTCTGACTCTGCAACCCCATGGACTGTACAGTCCATGGAATTCTCTAGGCCAGAAGACTGGAGTGGGTAGCCTTTCCCTTCTTCAGGGGATCTTCCCAATCCAGGGATCTAACTGGAGTCTCCTGCATTGCAGGCAGATTCTTCACCAGCTAAGCCACAAGGGAAACCCAAGCATACTGGAGTGGACAGCCTATCCCTTCTCCACTGGATCTTCCTGACCCAGGAATCGAGCTGGGGTCTCCTGCATTGCAGGCAGATTCTCTACCAGCTGAGCTATCAGGGAATCAGTGGTTAATCTCTAGCAGGAAATGCTGAGCTGAGAAGCATGGTCAGGCTGGGAATGAGCTGGGCATGATATTAGTCCTGGGGCATCATCAAACAGTGTACGGGCAGGATGGTTTCAAAGGCAGCAAGATGGGGGTTCCAGAACAGGAGTAGGGGTGGGGGCTTCATTCCCTTGGCTGTGAGAGGTTGGAGACCAGAAGGAGCAAATGGATGGGCACTCTAGTGCTCACAGCTCTCGTACTTTGAATGATGCTAAGGGACAAGCAGGGGCTGCATAAATATTTTTTAAGGAATAGATGAAGAATTGGCAACCCTCTAGTTATGAGTCTAATAGGGGGGTGTGGCTGGATCTCAGACACAGAGCAGGGCACTGCAGGTGACCCAGAATGTTGAGATTTGAAGGCCATTCTGGTAGGATCTGGGGCCTCAGACTGCTTGAGTTCTTCCTGAAAAACTTTCATTAGGTCTGGGGACTTGGAGGGAGCGGAGCCTGACACACGGTCACCAGTCTGCTCAGGGGGACGGAGAGAGAGTAGGCAGGCACCAGGCGCCATCGACACCATTTTCTCTGGATCTTCTCTACCTTGAGTCAGCTCCAGTGGACAGCTTGGTAGCAAGGTCTCTTTTCTTCTATGTTCTGTTTCCTTTCCCCAAGGGCACCTCTAGCTTTTAGCTTATGGTCAGAGTGGAGAAAAGTACCACCCAAGGAAGGTTCTCACAGCTCAAATGTCAGCTCCAGCTTCCGCTCCCACATCCAGATGGATCTTACCTCCAGCATCCTGCCAGGAACCACTCATCCCAGTTTTATTAAAGCAGACACTGACCAAAGGGATCACTTCTTCCAAGAGAAAAAAGCATTAAGGAATTCTTTCCCAGACTCTTTGAGTATGGAGACCTGCGACAGTTACCCTCAAGGGAGACTGAGCTCAGTTTTCTGGATGCTCCTCTTAATCAGTTTGAAAGATAGTGCTGGCACAGAAGATCACACGTCTGTTTTAATAAAGATCACAGAAGGATGGCACAATCCTCCCCAAAGCCATTCCTTGTCCTGAGGCACCGATCCCCTAGACCCTGGCTGTCCTTCCAGATATGGGGACACCTGCCACCAACATAGCTAAGTTGGGGTGAAGTTCTGTTTCATAGGAAGGCAGAGCAAAGAGCTCTGGGGATTTAAGTCTCCTGCCATTGGCTTTGCTCTGACTCTGCTCTTGCTTGTCCTTCAGAACCTGCAAAGAGCCCAGTTAATGAGCAGCCAATCTGTCCTCACCAACTGCAGCTCGTTTCTTTCTGCCTTTGGCAATTTCACCTGCTGTGTTCCCTTCAATGGGGCCCGGGTAGAAACTGCAGCAAGTCGGGATAAGTTTAATTGGGCCCCAAATGTGATTAACCAAGACTGGCTCACATATGCTCTGCTGGTGTTTAGCATGCCACAAATTCTAGCATTACCCAGTGGGTCCTAAAAGCCATTCTCTTTTTAATGTTCCTTCCCTAGTTTACTCAAGTTGGAATTTAAATCAAAGGGTAACATCTATATTGGGGATAACTTTATAGTTTATCTTAATATAATGGCTAATAAATGTCAGGTTTTAAAGGAGCTTTATAAAAACAATAGTTTTAACAATGTTATATACTTTTAAGGAAATCTGGTAAGCAGTTAACTGAATCTGGTACACTGTAATTTTACGCATTATAAGAACAGAACTACAAGAATAGCAGGTGATAGGCTCAAAGGTACCGAACCAGAGCCAACATGGATATTGGGATGTCCACAAAAATAGAAATGGAGCATCCTGCATCTCTCCAACTCAAGTCCAAATAGGTCTCCTTGGAAACACGGTTTCTTCATCAGCTTCTTTTAAATTGGAAAGATGAAAGCATGGCTCAGAGGTAAGGAACCCTTCTGCCATTGCAGGAGATGTGGGCTCAACCCCTGGGTTGGGAAGATCTCCTGGAGAAGGACAACCTACTCCAGTATTTTCTGCTGGGATATCCCATGGACAGAGGAGCCTTGCCGGCCACAGTCCACAGGGTTGCAAAGATTTGAAGACAACTTAGCTACTAAAACAACAACAAAGTATTAATGCATGTTCAGGGGACCTTCTTAGAATCAAAATTTCTAATTCTAGCATTTGGGGAAAAACCCTTCACTGACTCCATCTTGGTCGAATGGGATCATGGGAGATCATGTGAAAGGATTTGGTAGTTTTTATCTTGCCCTGGCCATGCCTCTGACATGACCTGCAGCTTTAGGTGGATCCCTTAATCTCACAGAGGTTCATACTCTTTGTCTGTGAGATGAGGGATTTGGGCAAGGTCTCTGAGTCTGGCTCCATGCTTGTATGACTCTATCCCACGTTCTATTTGAAGAAGAAAGACTGTGGGACTTCTCCAAAGCCCATTCTATTTTCAGAAAGGAACAAAACACTCACTAAAAAGCATGTGTCATCCGGCTGACTGTACACAACATCCTGGGCAAAACAGGCGTGTTCTGGCAATTCTGTTAAATGTCATCTCAAAAGAGGTGAGTTTCTGATGAGCTCATAAATACATCTTTTCTGTCTGTTCTAGAAAAGCTTACTGATTTTTTTATTTACTTACTTTTAACAAGTCAAGTTATATAAGCTGGCTGCTGCTGCTGCTGCTAAGTCGCTTCAGTCATGTCCGAATCTGTGTGACCCCATAGACGGCAGCCCACCAGGTTCCCCCATCCCTGGGATTCTCCAGACAAGAATACTGGAGTGGGTTGCCAGTTCCTTCTCTAATGCATGAAAGTGAAAAGTGAAAGTGAAGTCGCTCAGTCAGGTCCATAGGCCACTCCAAATCAGCACCAGGATATATGGGACATGAGGGTATTGACAAATTTCCAGTACCTTTATATGATTTCTGAAATACCTATATTAATAATAGTTGCCCAGATAAATATAACCTAGGGAAGAATAAGCATTTCTTAGTTGGCAGTATTTTTTTGTGCAATTGAACATAACAAATAAACCTAATTACTTTTTAACATTTTTCATTTTAAAAAGGGAAAGAACAAACTCTTTGAGATTTTCCAGGGACCCTCTGGGAAATATAAAACTCAGTTTGAGAGCAAGAAGATTTCATTTAGGACTTGATTTGAGAAAGGCAAAGTTGTCAAAAATGTCAAGAGGTTTGAACACTTGACTAAATAGAATCGTAGGTCACTGGGAACAATTCTTGGCTATCTATTTAGCCAAAGTAACAATAAAAGGTTTCCAAAGTGAAGGAGATAGCATCGTTTAAAAAAAAAAAGTGCAAAACAAAACCGACAACACGCCTTATTGTTGTTGTTCAGTTGTTGAATTGTGTCTGACTCTTTGTGACCCTATGGACTGCAGTACGCCAGTCTTCCCTATCCCTCACCATCTCCTGGAGTTTACTCAAACTCATGTCCATTGAGTCGGTGATGCCATCCAACCATCTCATCCTCTGCCACCCTCTTCTCCTTTTGCTGTCAATCTTTCCCAGCATCAGGGTCGTTTCCAGTGAGTTGGCTCTTCACATCAGGTGGCCAAAGTATTGGAGCTTCAACTTCAGCATCAGTCCTCCCAATGAATATTCAGGGTTGATTTTCTTCAGAATTGACTGGTTTGATCTTGCTGTCCAAGGGACTCTCAAGGGTCTTCTCCAGCACCACAGTTTGAAAGCATCAATTCTTCGGTGGTCAGCCTTCTTTATGGTCCAACTCACACATCCATACATGACTACTGGAAAAACCAAAGCTTTGACTATATGGACTTTTGTAGGCAAAGTAATGTTTCTGCTTTTTAATATGCTGTCTAGGTTTGTCATAGTTTTTCTTCCAAGGGGCAAGCATCTTTTAATTTCATGGCTGCAGTTATAGTCTGCGTGATTTTAGAGCCCAAGAAAATAAAATCTGCCACTGTTTCCATTTTTTCCCCATCTGTTTGCCATGAAGTGATGAGACTGGATCCCATGATCTTAGTTTTTTGAATGTTGAGTTTTAAGCCAATCTTTTCACTCTCCTCTTTTACCTTCATTAAGAGGTTCTTTCTTTTAAAAGTAAGAAGACTGGATTCTCTAACATAATCAAAGACATGATAAAGACAATATAAAGCACAAGAAATGGCTTTGATAAGACACAAAAGCTTTGTTTCCTAGGCAGATTACTTAAAAGGTAAAGAAAAAACTACAGTCTCTTGTTAGGAACAGACTAATAGTCCAAGAAAACTTTGCTGTTCCAACAGAGAAAACTAAACTCTAGTTTTATATCAGTATCAATGCTAAAGCTCATTAAAAAAGCCTCACATAAGTAAATTTACCCAATCTAGCTAGCTTTCACTTTATGCCATAAGATTTCATTTTCAAGATTTTCTGCAGACCTTTTACTATTGGATTGTGAATTACTGAAAAGACCCTGGAAACTGTTTTAAGGCAGTTATTATAAAATATAATTATTATTATTTATTATTTTTAACATACAATTTAATAAGAATTGTACCATTCCTCTCTTAAAATTGACCGCTTGAGAAGAAAAACAGAAAAGTCATGCTGGAAAAATATTTTAGAAGGGTAGCACCTATGTATTTTTTAGGAAAATGTCCAA
The DNA here is from genome assembly GCF_000754665.1 of Bison bison bison. Lineage (NCBI taxonomy): Eukaryota > Metazoa > Chordata > Mammalia > Artiodactyla > Bovidae > Bison > Bison bison. The sequence goes on along the minus strand of NW_011494912.1, from coordinate 3,224,476 downwards.
AGTATACAGAAGGCAGAAATCTTACTCAGACTGTTTTAGTTTATTGAATTTTCTCTACCTTGAAAATCATAGCATAGTTCTCTCGAGACACTTCTAAGGGTGTATTACATCATAAAGTACACCAAGGATAGTAACCCATATAAAACATAATTATTATTTGAAAGTACATCCTTTAAACTTTTATTCCACCCATGGTAGGGCTTCCCTGGTGGCTCAGTGGTAAAGAATCCGCCTGCCAATGCAGGAGCCACGGGAGCCAATAGTTTGATTCCTGGGTTGGGAAGGTCCCCTGGAGGAGGAAGTGGCAACCCACTCCAGTGTTCTTGCCTGGAGAATCCCATGGACAGAGGAGCCTGGAGGGCTACAGTCCATGGGGTCACAAAAGAGTCAGATACGACTGAGCACTACATCTATCATCTAGGAAAGGAATGCAGACGCCAAGTCAGGGAAGGGAGAAGTGTGGATGAGTGGAAAAGGAGTCACTGAAGCAGTGGCAGGAAAACCAGGGAGATCAACTCAGAGAAGCCAAGAGAAGGAAGTGTGGTCCCAAAGGATGGAGAGAAATTTCTGCAAAGGGTCTCAGAAGGTAGGCTAGGAGACTAAGAATGTGACAATTAAGGTGTCGTTGTGAACTTGTGGAGGAGCAGTTCTGGGAGAAGATGTGGAACCAGGATTGCCTGTGAAGCATGCTTGGGCAGCCCTCTTTCCCATAATCTACACCAGCCATTCACCATCTGACTCCCATGGAGCTAAAACACACACTGTATCAGTGCAGTTTGCCTGTGAGGACCAAATTGATTTATGCCTTGTTTCTGGGTCTTCTTCTTTAATTAAGGATATGAAAATAAAACATTTCTTACAAAGAAAAAAAAAAGGTGTTTTATAGCAGCTTGGGGAATGGAACTGTTTATTAAGGAGAAGAAAAGTGCAAAATAGAGGCTAAATACAATGAAATTACTCTTAACCAAACAGAGCTCTCAGACATATGAAAAAATGCTCAACTTGTAATAAAAGGAATACAAAGTAGTGAGATATTCTTTTTCTTTCATTGATTTGGCAAAGATTTAAAAAAACATTTATGCATGATAATACCCTGTGATGGTGAGGCCAGATGTACCTGGGCATTTCAGCACAAATATGGGAGTAGAACCTTCAGGATGATATTTTGAGGGGATATTTAAGAGCCTTAAAGATATGTATAGAATTTGTCTGGTGGTTCAGTGATTAAGAATCTGCCTACCAATGAAGGGGATACAGGTTCGATCCCTGGTCTGGGAAGACTCTACATGCCTTGGGGCTAAGACTGTAGATGCTTAGCCTGTGTGCCCAAGAACTCATACTCTGCAACAGAAGAAGCCATCACAAGGAGAAACCCACGCGCTGCAGCTAGAGAGTAGCCCCCACTGCTGCTGCTGCTGCTGCTGCTGCTAAGTCACTTCAGTCGTGGCTGACTCTGTGCGACCCCTTAGATGGCAGCCCACCAGGCTCCCCCATCCCTGGGATTCTCCAGGCAAGAACACTGGAGTGGGTGGCAGTGACTAAATAAAGCCCATGCCCAGCAATGAAGACCCAGTGCTGGCAAAAATAAATAAATAAAACTCATTAAAAAATATGTATAGATACTGACCCAGAATTCCATTTCTAGATTTTTCCTTTAAGGAGATAGTTAAAGCTATATGCAAAGCTTCTATTATAGGAATGCACATTTCAGTGTTACTTATATTACCCCAAAATGAAAACAAATGAATATTCAATAATACAGATCTGGTTAAATAAGGTACAGTTATAAGATTAGACAATATAAAGTCATTAAATAATAATTCAGGAAACATTTAGAGACAGTGAAGATATTCAGAATGTATTAATTAGGGATAAAAAAGTATCAAAGCAATATTTACTGAAGGAACCAATAAAAAAATTTAAGTATCTGAAACAAAACTTGCTCAGTCATGTCCAACTCTTTGCGACCCCATGAATCACAGCACACCAGGCCTCCCTGTCCATCACCATCTCCCAGAGTTCACTCAAACTCACATCCATTGAGTCGGTGATGCCATCCAGCCATCTCATCCTCTGTTGTCCCCTTCTCCTCCTGCCCCCAATCCCTCCCAGCATCAGAGTCTTTTCCATTGAGTCAACTCTTCACATGAGGTGGCCAAAGTACTGGAGTTTCAGCTTTAGCATCATTCCTTCCAAAGAAATCCCAGGGTTGATCTCCTTTAGAATGGACTGGTTGGATCTCCTTGCAGTCCAAGGGACTCTCAAGAGTCTTCTCCAAAACCACAGTTCAAAAGCATCAATTCTTCGGTGCTCAGCTTTCTTCACAGTCCAACTCTCGCATCCATACATGACTACTGGAAAAACCATAGCCTTGACTAGATGGACCTATGTTGGCAAAGTAATGTCTCTGCTTTTCAATATGCTAGCTAGGTTAGTCATAACTTTCCTTCCAAGGAGTAAGCGTCTTTTAATTTCATGGCTGCAGTCACCATCTGCAGTGATT
>NW_011494912.1:3215406-3221797 GCF_000754665.1 Bison bison bison | reverse complement strand
TCTCCCGGCAATCTTGATTCCAGCTTGTGCTTCTTCCAGCCCAGCATTTTTCATGATGTACTCTGCATATAAGTTAAATCAGCAGAGTGACAATATACAGCCTTGACGTACTCCTTTTCCTATTTGGAACCAGTCTGTTGTTCCATGTCCAGTTCTAACTGTTGCTTCCTGACCTGCATATAGGTTTCTCAAGAGTCAGGTCCGGTGGTCTGGTATGCCCATCTCTTTCAGAATTTTCCACAGTTTATTGTGATCCACACAGTCAAAGGCTTTGGCATAGTCAATAAAGCAGAAATAGATTCTGGAACTCTCTTGCTTTTTCCATGATCCAGCGGATGTTGGAAATTTGATCTCTGGTTCCTCTGCCTTTTCTAGAATAGTGGAGGTAATGGCTGATTTAAAATTTTTGCTCATTTTTCTTCTTTGATTTTTCTTTTTTTCCTAAAATGAACATGCATTGATTATGCGTTTGAGATGAATAAGTATCATAAACAAGAATTGAGTCTATTCAAGACCATATTTAAAAGCAGAGACATTACTTTGCCAACATAGGTCCATCTAGTCAAGGCTATGGTTTTTCCAGTGGCCATGTATGGATGCGAGAGTTGGACTGTGAAGAAAGCTGAGCACCGAAGAATTGATGCTTTTGAACTGTGGTTTTGGAGAAGACTCTTGAGAGTCCCTTGGACTGCAAGGAGATCCAACCAGTCCATTCTAAAGGAGATCATCCCTGGGATTTCTTTGGAAGGAATGATGCTAAAGCTGAAACTCCAGTACTTTGGCCACCTCATGCGAAGAGTTGACTCAATGGAAAAACTCTGATGCTGGGAGGGATTAGGGGCAAGAGGAGAAGGGGATGACAGAGGATGAGATGGCTGGATGGCATTACTGACTTGATGGATGTGAGTTTGAATGAACTCCTGGAGTTGATGATGGACAGGGAGGCCTAGCGTGCTGTGATTCATGGGGTCACAAAGAGTTGGACACGACTGAGTGACTGAACTGAACTGAACTGAAGACTGGGTCTGAGAGAGAAATGTTCGATGCACTGAAATTTTATCAAAGGATAAACAGTGAAAGGCTCTCTTTCTCAACCGCTTTATTGATGAAGAAATTTCAGCCCAATGAGGGGAGATACTTGCTAACATATGGATTCTTTTTATTCATTTTTCCTGGTGTGCAAGGTGGGACCACTCACCTGGGGAGATCTGAGGAAGCCACATGAAATAGTGGGAGAGAAGCATGAATCAAGTTCCTGACTCACAAACTGTCTGCTTTCCCCACCAATGTCCACAACCATTCTATCTTTATATATATTTATATATCCCATGGACTGCAGCCTACCAGGCTCCTCCGTCCATGGGATTTTCCAGGCAAGAGTACTGGAGTGGGGTGCCATTGCCTTCTCCCATATATTGGAGGGTGAAGTAGAGATAGTTTTTTTTAGGGTATTTAGGATAGTTTTATTATTTTGCCAGGCAAAGGGAGATGCACTGGGCTTCTGCCTTGAAAAACTGTGGGTCCCCTATTTATATGTTTAAATTACACAGTGAAGCAGTGTATTTTTAAAGTCTTATTGAATGTGTCGCACTGTTGCTTCTGTTTTATGTTTTGATTTTTCAGCTGGGAGGCTGTGGGAGTCTTAGCTCCCCGGCCAGGGATTGAATCCACACCCTCTGCATTGGAAGGTGATGTCTTAACCACTGCACTGCCAGGAAGTCCCTGATTTAGTTCTTACATTTAGGGTTTCCATTTTGAAAGGAGACTTCTTCCACTTCTCAGTTCATTTTTATCATTTTGGCCCAAACTAATTTCTCAGGACCTTTGAAGAATTTTCCTTCTGGAAACATTGAACATCATAGACTGAAGATGCTAGATGCTTCTTTTTGTAACCAAAGTTGTCCTCACCATTCAGGTGTAGTGATGAATCAGAACACTTCAATCCAACCAGCTACCCCACCCCAAAACAAGGGAGTCTCAAGATGAAACTTTAAAACACTGGGCAAAAGAGGAAATTTAAAAGTCCCTTATCAAAGGCAGTTAATTCCTTTACTGATGATAAGATCAACATGTAAATCTGAAGGATGAGGCAATTGTTAAAAGCCCTGGATGACTACACCAAAAATGATCATGGTCACTGAGGGGACTGTTAACCATGATGTTTAGGAAGGAAAGCACAACAGTAGGAAATGAACAAATGATAGAGTAGTTACATAGATCTCTTGTCTGGTTAATATGCAATTAAATTTGGCACGTAATATATAGGCACTTGATTCATTTCCAACTGGCCACTTTATCTTCTGCAGCGGATCAGTTGATTATAATTCTACTAATATCATCTTCCCTTTAGATCACCGTAATCAAATCCAGGAAAGGCTTTGAATTATATGTTCTTTTAGCAGCTATTCAAAAAGTCCACCTTACTCTTTTTATGCCTGGAGGTAGAACTTTGTAAGCTTTGCTGTGGTTAGCATCAAATTAAAGAGAGGGTTTTGTTTTTTTTTTTTGCTCCATAACAGGACAAAACACTCTAATTTTTGTGGGTTGAAAATGTGTTGTAAATATTATCATGTACCAAGTGATGAGCTGTCTCTCCTCTTTGAACTGAACTGTGGGTTGAAACTTAAAAAAAAAATAGAAATGGTAGGACTCCCCTGTGGTCCAGTGGTTGGAACTCCAAGCTTCCAATGTGAGGCATGTGAGTTCGATCCCTGGTTGGGGAATGAAGATCCCACATGCCTCGAGGCACAGCCAAAAAATTGAAAAGGAAAAGAAATGGTAAATTCTAGGGTAACATGAGATAAATAAATTAACTTAAATCAATTAATTATTTAAATTAGCAAAGAGATCAATCAAAAGATTTGTTATTCTTTTATTTTCTGTAAATTATAATACCAAGTAATATCTAGATAATAGTTACATGCTAATATATTCATAAGCTTGAAGATGAGAGTCATTCATGATCTGCATGATTCAGAGTATTAGAATTGGTCTTTAAGAGAGGATGACAGAGGGGTAACTGTCATCTGCATCCAGGCCTATGCAACACAACCCGATGACCCCTGTGAGCTGGGAAGCTGCTTTGAGCCCTGTTGTTGATGCCCTCATGGCAGAAATTATGGGTCGTCAGTGACGTGCATTTGCAACACTCTTCCTTAGGGCTGCTGTATACAGGTGTGTAGGTATCCTCCATAATGACATATGGCTGAGAGAGTGAGTGGGAGGTGAAATCAAAGCCATGCTCAGCCGTTACCCAGAGGAAGGGATCTCTTTTCCTAATTTAAATGAATTTATTTGAGAAATGTTTATTAAACACCTACAATGTGCAAAATCTTGAGAAAACCACAAACAAATGCAAAAGCTAACATAGCAAAAGAGATCCAACTCTCATGAAGCACATAGCCCATTGCGAAGGGTTGGGGACCTGTGGTTTCTCTCAGCATGAGTTTCCATATCTGGAGAATGTGGACAGTATTATGTATATGTATACACTTGACCCAAACCAGAGCTTGATGAGCAAGTGTTCCTTCTGCTGTACTTTCTGTTTTAGTTTTCCTTTGAGGGAAATTCTTCATGCTTGGTTCATCTATTTTCATCTTTATGAATTAATGTTGTTGTTCAGTTGCCAAGTTGTGTTCAACTCTTTGCTACCCCATGGACTGCAGCATGCCAGCCTGTCCTTCACTATCTCCCAGAGTTTGTTCAAACTCATGTCCATTGAGCTGGTGATGATGCCATCCAACCATCTCATCCTCTGTCATCAGCTTCTTCTCCTGCCCTCAATCTTTCCCACCAGCAGGGTCTTTTCCAATGAGTCAGCTCTTTGCATCAGGTGGCCAAAGTATTGGAGCTTCAGCTTTGGTATCAGTCCTTCCAATGAATATTTAGGGTTAATTTTCTTTAGGGTTGACTGATTTGATCTCCTTGCAATCCAAGGGACTCTCAAGAGTCATCTCCAACACCACAGTCTGAAAGCATCACTTCTTCAGAATTAATGGCTGAATCCAATTTGCAAGAGTTTTACTTCTTAGATGTCACATGGATCCAACACATTTAGGCTTTTGACTTTTGGAGTTGATGTCAAGTTCTGTAATCTGAATTTATTCTTTGCCTGTATCATCACTGATCCTCTCTGTACACTACTGGCATTACTGAGATAGAAAAGACAGAGGAACAGAGAGTGTCAGGGATGGGCGGGGACTAGGAATTACTTATGAAGGAGGAGTCTGAGGCCTGGGGAGGGTGTGACATGCCTGTTGTTAGAAGCTAGACTGTGGCCAAGCTTGGACTGGAAACTGGTTCTCTGTTTCTCGCCAGAGTTCTCGGTGTCAACATATGACCTTGAGATTGCCTTCAGATGGTTAAGCAATGAATGTGCATTTGGAAATAACCTTGTTCTCACATATGAAACGTACTTCACAGAGCACATGCCATGTCTGTACCCAATCCTGCTTCTCCCCAGTCTAGAGAGTTCTCAAATTTCCTCTGTTCAACGATCAAGTGGCTGGGGACCTTTCCATGGTTCAATTCATTAGTTTGTGGTGGTTCCAAGCTGTAACAGAAATCTCCCCGGGGGACCCGTCCTGTGTCTTCTTCATTAAAGGAAGTCTTCCCTTGGTATTTCTCTCTGGCCCTGCTCCAGATATGGAGGAGAGGGATCAAGAGGCAATGGAGAGGGCTCCAGGCTTAAATGCCAGCAATCCAATTACAGGAATGTTTAACCTTTGTAAATAAAACCCCTGCTTGGCTCGCTTCTCAGATGGAGGGAGGAAAATGAACTGATTTAGTATGAAGCCCCATACTGAGCAGAGAGGACCAGAGTTTATAACATCCTTCCTGGCAGAGGGAGCTCAGCCTGCTGTTAAAAATTACTCTCCCTCGAAGGCCAACTGGCAGCAGAAACAAGAAAACATGCAGTGCAGTAAGCCACCTCCTCAGGTGCCCTCGCTGGCGATGGGGGCTCTTTACCTCTGCACTTGGGTCAAAAGAGCCATAGGAGGGTCCAGTCAGCTGCTTGGCTTCCATTAAGAACAGGAGAAATAACACTAAATGTGAAACAGCAGACAGTGGAAGATGAGCAGAAAATAGAATTGACTATTTCACCCACCCTTGGATAGGGAGGACCTCCGTGGTTTAGAAGCAGTACCGGAAACCACGATGGGAAGATCAAAAAGATTCTATGTCTATGTACACACAAATATTGAAGGCAAATAAACTGAAAACTACTTGCCACAAAGGCGGCATCAAAAGGCTGTTGGCTGTTATTATTTATAATAAATTCATTCATTTAACATTTATTGGTCTGGCTGCTCCAGAGATCAAAGGCTCAGAGCCCTACGTGCCCCCTGCAGAGGGGCTAGAACCCACCACCCTTGTTTCTACACTCGAGCTTGTGCGTGCTCAGTCATGTCCGAGTCTTTTGTGACCCCATGGGCTGTAGTCCATCAGGCTCCTCTGTCCATGAGATTACCCAGGCGAGAATCCTGGAATAGGTTGTCATTTCCTCCTCCAGGGAATCTTCTCGGCCCAGGGATCAAACCTGCATCTCTTGCATCTCCTGCATTGGCAGGTGGCTTCTTTACCACTGAGCTACCTAGAAAGCCTCCTTGTTTCTAACTGTTTATTCATTCATCTGAAGTCGTGGTGGGTCAGGGGACTTCTCTGTATCTATTTACACATACTTATGAGAAAAGCACTAGGATATTGTTAGGTAAATGGACAAATGTAAGAACTGACAATTTACAAAGAGGAAATATATTTGATTAGGAAAAATATGTGAGTTCCCCATTTTGTTAATAATGATTGAAGTGCAAATTAAAATGAGGTAGCTTCAGACTACTAAGTGACCAAACTTATTTTTTAATAATACCCAAAGCTAGCACATATGTAGAGAAAAATAAGTAATATGCTCTCATAAATAAATGGTCTTTAGACAGTATTTTGACAATATTTCAGTTCAGTTCAGTTCAGTCACTCAGTCGTGTCCGTCTCTTTGTGACCCCATGAATCGCAGCACGCCAGGCCTCCCTGTCCACCGCCAACTCCCGGAGTTCACTCAGACTCACATCGAGTCCATGTGAGTCAGTGGTGCCATTCAGCCATCTCATCCTCTGTCGTCCCCTTTTCCTCCTGCCCCCAATCCCTCCCAGCATCAGAGACTCTTTTACCGAGAGTCTAAAATGTCCTTATAATTTGAGAGTAATTGCACTTCTAGGAACTTGTGTAAAGGAAATAATCAAAGATGCAGGCAAAGATTAATATATAAGAATATTCATAAAATATTCTCCTGGAAAAATAAAAAGCAGTTTTAATGTTCAACAATAGGCAAGCCATGGGGTCACAGAGTCAGACATGACCAATCCACTAAGCACACAATAGGCAAGTGGACAAT
>NW_011494912.1:3203071-3215306 GCF_000754665.1 Bison bison bison | reverse complement strand
TATATATATATATTTATAAATATAAATAAATATAAATATATCTATATATTTCCTGGTGCCTCAGATGGTAAAAATCTGCTGCAGTGTGGGAGACCTGAGTTTAATCCCTGGGGAGGGGAAATCCCCTGGAGGAGGGCATGGCAACCCACTTCAGTATTCTTGCCTGGAGAATCCCCATGGACCAAGGAACCTGGCGGGCTACAGTTCATGGCGTCACAAAGAGTCAGACACGATTAAGCAACTAAGCATACATATATATACATATGTGTGTGTGTGTATATATACGTATATAAAATAGTTTATTTTGAGTAAAACTCATATTGAAGAATACGTAATGATAATACATATGCTCAAGATACAGTAGAAAGTAAAAATAGAGATACAAACTCTACAGGAATAGAATCTAAAGAAAAATTAAATGAATGAATGTAACAAAACAGAAACAGACCCACAAACACAGAGAACAAGCTGGTGGTTACCAGTGGGGAAGCCGGTGGGGGTAGGACAAGTTAGGGGGAGGATTTTAAGAGGCACAACTGCTGCGTGCGAAATAAACAAGACACAAGGATTCACGTAGAGCATGGGAAATGTAGCCAATATTTTACAATACTTTTTAAAATTTATTTTTGGCTGCGCTGGGTCTTCATTGCTACTTGAGGGCTCTTTCTAATTGCGGTGAGCAGGGGCTGCTCTCTAGCTGTGGCGTGTGGGCTTCTCACTGTGGTGGCTTCTCTTGTGGAACACGGGCTCTAGAATGCCAGTAGTTGTGGCACACAGGCTTAGTTTTCCCACCTCACGGGGAATCTTCCTGGGCCAGAGATCGAACTTGTGTCCCTAGAATTGGCAGGCGCATTCTTAACCACTGGACCACTAGGGAAGTCCTGTAGTGAGCATATGATTTTATAAAGACAAAAATAGTAAACTTTAAACCACGCCACCCTCCCACAGTGATGGTTAAGCCATGTGTGAGATTGTCCCACGAGATTGAAACCCAACTTGCGTTGCAGGTAACCAGGAGGGTGTGTAAGCCCTTCGGTCGGGTAGAGGTTCTCTCTTTAAGGATCTGAAAATGGGTGAGGCACATTGCCCCCCTCCTGGAAGGCTCCCTGGCAGCTTGACCTGGATCTTAGGGGGCCATGTCAGCAGCTTCTGGGGTGTTGGGAAGGCCTGTCAGATGCCTGTCCCCCCGCGCCCCCCCCCGCCCCAACCGATATATATACAGGGTCAAAGTGTTTCTGATGTCCATGGGCTACCCCTGAGCTTCTGGATGGCTCTGCACAGAGAAATTTTAATCCCAAAGCAACATACACCCTTCTGTACCCCAGGCACTGAATAAATCAGTGGTGATCTCCAACTCCATAATTCTAACAGAGCCATCTCTGATGGCTGTGGCAATTTGCTCTCTCGTGGGTTAGCGACCGGCTGTAATTGATGAGGAAACTGACAGCTCTTTGTCTTCCTTCACCACATTTGTCATTTGGCAGCTGGCTTATTCTTTATCTATTGCCTGTGACTCTCTCTGTGTCTCTCTCTCCCTGGGCACTTGTGGAGCAGATGTATCTCCTCCTCTCCCTACAGACAAAATCTATAAAGCCATAACATGTTTTTAATGCAATTCAGCTTTTTGAAACATGCATAATTGGAGAGTTCCAAAATAATTAGTTTATTATAGTGGGTCTGTAAAAATGAACTTGCATCTCATTTATGAGCCATTAGATCCCATGTTCTACCAGCCTGATTGCTATTAATGCCACCAGCATATAATTTAGCATACTTTATTAAAATGTGTCACAATTGACCGTCTCTTGCTCCCAGCCCCCACCATGTCTGGGGGCTGGGATAGGCTGTTATTCCCATAGCTGAGTTCTTCCCACAGCAGTCTTGCAGCTTCATTAATGTATTGATTGATTTATTTAATTGTGGTGAAACATAGGTAACATAAGGGCTTCCCTGGTGGCTCAGACGCTAAAGAATCTGCCTGCAAAGCTGGAGGTGTGAGTTTGATCCCTGGGTCTGGAAGATCTGGAAGAAAGCAGGGCAACCCATTCCAGTATCCTTGCCTGGAGGATCCCATGGGCAGAGGAGCCTGGCTGGCTACAGTCTATGAGTTCACAAAGAGTCAAACACGACTGAGTGACTACGTACACACATACATACATAACATAAAATATTATATGTTAACCATTTTCAGTTGTGTAGTTCAGGGGTATTAAGGATCTTCAGTGTATTGTGTAACCATCACCACCAACCTTCTCCAGACAACTTTTCATCTTATAAAACTGAAACTCTGAACCCATTCGTCAAAAACTCCCCATGGTCTGTAGCTTTTGATACAAAGGCTCCTCCCCACCCCATGGTAAGCTGGGTTATGAGGTTCCTTTCCAGGAAAACATATGACATTCATTCTGTTTCTTTCAGGAGCAGTTAAGCAAAGAAAAGAACTTAAGCCATGGGGTGATAAGGAAGAAAGAAGAGAAAAAAATTCAGGATGTGTAATGTGTGGCACGGCCCATGGGTAGATGTCATTGTCCTAGGAGGTAAGAACAATTAGCTCCTTTAGGGAACAACTGGATTTTTTTTTCAGACAAATATAATGAAAGTAAAAAATATGATTGCATATCTGCTATATTCCACATGGGCCAGATGTAGAGCAGGAGGGAGATGAAAGAAAAACAAGTCACATCCTCTCCTTAAGGAGCTGTGGGTCTCATGGAAGAGAAGAGCAAGAAATGATGCAAATTTCTATAAGAGACTATCAATAATGACTCTGTGACAAAACCCTGAGAAGGGAATTGGAGTTGCCTGCAGTCCTGGAATGCCACAGGGCTGTGCTCAGGGCAAAGAACTGAGATGTGGGAGGAACAGGTAAGAATAATTCTTCATTATCTCCTTTACGTGCCCCACAGGTGGCTGCCCTGGGTGGGGAGAAGGGGAAAAGCTGCTCCCCACCCCCAGGGGGAATGCTGAAGAGGGGCGGTAGGCTGCAGCAGGACCTCTGTCCCAGGGTCTGGCACTTAATGTGCATGCCCCCAACCCAGAGATGCCGAGCATCAGCAGGACGTGATGTCCCTTTTCCCCACATGGATGTCATCAAGGGACTGGCCGGAAGGTGACTGGGACCTTCAGGCAGAAACCCTAGAGTCTCGTGCAAAAAGTGAGATAGTAACTGTCTCAGTTTTTTGTGGTTTCATCACTGAAGGAAGAGAGGGCTTCCTTGCCCCCTTTTCCGTCTTAAGCGGGGAAGTTGAGCTTTGTGACTTGAGGTTCTCAGTCTGCAACCAGGGATAGGAGTTTTGCAGTTTTTGGCTTAGAGAAGAAAACCCCTGGGTTGTCACAAAAATGGAGTCTCAATCTTTTCTTCCAACAAAATTTTACATAGAAGCCCAGTAAATTTGGGGTACAACATATGCCAGCATGTGTGGGTGTAGGGATACATGGGGGAGGGTTGGATGCAAAGCCATTAACTCTGCTTTGGAAGAAGGTGGAATAGCTCTGTGTGACTAGGGAACCTCTCTCCAATTGAATGTTCTCTCATTGGTGCATAGAAGCATCTGGAAGGCATTTGGGAGAGGAGGGGGAGAGGAGAGGAGGGTCTGCATGAATGTTAAAAAATCCCCCACCTGGCACAGAGTCAAAATGCAGGAGTGGCAGAAAAAAGGGCCAGACCCACGCTGACATCAACTGGGACATCCGGTCAAATGAAATCCAAGGTGTCTAGCATATTCGTATGGGTCTGCCAGTATCATCTCCCAGAGGGTAGAAGAGACAGCAAGAGGAAGCTGCTACTCTGGGCTTAACTCCAACCAGCAGAGTAAATGTGGTTGGTGAAGCAGAATTGACTGAGGTCCTGAGAATAAATGAGGACACAGTGCAGAGCTTGCCGCAGTGGGGAGGGGTCTCTACAGTGGGAGATGCTGTACAGCTCCTATGGGATATCAGAAGGCTCAGAATAATAATGTGAATCAGAGGATAAGAGGATGAGATGGTTGGATGGCGTCATTACCATCTCATGTCCAACTCAATGGACATGAGTTTGAGCAAACTCCAGGAGATAGTGAAGGATAGGGATGCCTGGTGTGCTGCAGTCCACGGGGTCACCAAGAGTCAGGCACAACTGAGCAACCGAACAACAACTACTGTTCTTGGAGGCTGAATGGTTTGTACGAGGCACCCAAGCGCTGGATGCACAAATTTTCAAGGCCCCAAAGGAAAGGGAAATTTATAGGAACACTGTCTGCTGAGTTCGGGTGTAAATCACATCTGGATGAGAAAAATGGGGGCTTGTGGCCTGGGATGAATTTGCAGGAAGGTTATGTCACAAAAGTGGAAGCCACATGTATTGGGGGACTGCCAAAAGCTCAGAGGAAAATGCAGCAAGTGTTTTCTGATCATAACTGGGCAGATGGAGGGTCAAATACGGGCAGGTGGGCAGGGCCCCTGTCTGCTCTGACAGGGTAGTGAAGACGAATGGAGAGGGGCGGATCCTGTGGCCCCATTTGATTCCTGCCTCTTCTCTTCAGCAGAGTGGATTTTGGACAGACGATTCCATTTTTCGCTGAGTGAGAAACAGGGAGGGAGCAGGGGTTTGAGGTAAGAGGCTTAGGACAGAGTCCTCACCCTCTGTGATCCTGAACTTCCAACTCCTCCTGCGTAAAATGGAGCGAATAACCCTCCGCAGCAGACCTCACGGTGTGGTCCTCAGCGTCAGCATCACCTGGGCGCTTGTCCCGAGTGCGCGTCCTCAGGTCTGACCCCGGACCTGCTGCATCAGAATATCTGAGAGCGAAGCTCTTGGAAAGCTTCTCGGGAAGCGGTTGAAACAGAGCCTTCAGAGGTTCTCCAGCCCTCTCTGTCGTGGAACCCTGGTCCAGATCACGTGGTTGCTAGGAGACGTAGACCAGGGGCAGTATGGGAAACACCCTTGCACGCTGAAAGACATCTTGAAACCATTAGTTTTCAGGAAGTGAGTCAAATGTCCTGGCTCGGACAAACCACATCCCAAACTCTTGACAAGACTGCAGATGAGAGCAGCAAAGTGCTGCCAGCTGGCAGAGCACGATTTGAAAAGAGCAACTTGGATACTTTCTAGTCTAACCAGATGGGAAGGTCGCAGGAGGAAGTTAAAAGAAACAGTCGGAGTAGCCAGACCGGTTCTCTTTCTCTCCAGGCCTCTCTATGCGAACACCTTCCTCCTTTTATTTAGTCGCTGTAATAAATAGAAGTGCACAGGGCTTCTTCATCCAGCTAAGCACACGTTATTTCTCTAGCATCAGAGCGCTAATTTGTAACATAGATTAAATTTGGCTTCAGACGGGGGAGGGCTGGCACCTTTACGATTTGCCGCATCATTTGGGAAAATCACTCACTTCATACTTGATAACGGATTAGAATGTGTCAGTACCGATACCAGGCATTTCCCTGTTGTCACACGATGTTAGAGTGACAATTATTTCATGTCTGAGTAAAAAATCTTACTAGGTGACTAAAGTTAATGTAGCAAATGGAACTGTGTCGAAACAGGGCTTGGATGTTTTGTGAACGCAGGCAATTGCCCGTTAACCTTGCTGGTGAACACATTTCTTCCTTTTCATCTCTTTTTACTGGATAGGAGACGATTATTGTTTTGCTTAGAAGAGGCCTCGGCCCCTCTGAACTCGGAACGATGTAACACAGACTCACAGTTCAAAGGTTAAAAGAGGATTGATCTGTGAGCTCTCCCCAATCCCTTGCTTTGCTCCCTGCTCTCTGAAGGATAAACCTCTTCTTCCAGATAAATCCAGATTGGTTTTCCAATAGATTGGCTTTTGGCCTCCCTGGCTGAACAGCACTTTGCCATAACCTGGACAAACCTCCCTATAGTTATGAAGAAATCATTTCCAACATCTGAGGTTAATTCACTAAATGAAGCATTGCATTTTCTTCCAGGGAAGCAAGAAAAATTGTTTGGATGAGGTTAGAAAAGGCTAGGCAAGCTCAGAGAACATTCCCTGGGGCTCCACTCCTGCACAGAGCTCTATTGAACATTTATGGCAGTGTTCGATAAATAAGCAATAGGAAAAAACTCTTCATTTTTACACTGCTTTTTATGTTTTGAGTGACTTCTCATCCGTTATCCTAAAGGTCTTGTGAGATAAATAAGATGGGTGGCTCTTTGCGACCCCATGAACTGAAGCCCACCAGGTTCCTCTGTCCATGGGATTATCCCAGCAAGAATACTGGAATGGGTTGCCATTTCCTCCTCCAGGGGATCTTCCCCACCCAGGGATCGAACCTGTGTCTCCTGCATTGCAGGTCAATTCTTTACCATTTGGGAAGCCCAAGATGGGTGGAATTAGCCCTATTTGGTGAATAGGTTGATTGTGCCCAAGGAGTAGCTGAACATGGCTGGTCACTCAGCAGACATCCAGTTACATCATACTTGGGACAAGGGGTCTCTGGTCTCTTCCAATGGGCTGTGGTCTCTTTTCATTCAGGGAGTCTGACTCCAAGGGAAGTCTGCCTTGCCGAAGGGAAAGGGCAAAGAAAGAGATGTGCAAATCCCATCATCCCAGCAATGGGGAATCCTGGCTGCTGTGATTTTGGGCTTCAACTCCCGGCAGGTCTCAGGATCCCTGTCATTATCATATTTCTTATGTGTGTGTGCACGTTCAGTCGCTAAGTCATGTCTGACTCTTTGCGACTCCATGGACTGTAGCCCATCAGGCTCCTCTGTCCATGGGATTTCCCAGGAAAGAATACTGGAGTGGGTTGCCATTTCCTACTCCAGGGGATCTTCCCGACCCAGGGACTGAACCTGAGTCTCCTGCATCTCCTGCATTGCCAGGTGGGTTCTGTACCAATCAAGTGTAGGACCAAAGGGAATACTTCTTTTTGCCACCATGGCTTTTTAAGCCCAAGCTCAGCTCCAAGAAAAGAGAAAGGGGAGCCTCTAGAGGTGAGCTTGCCACTGAATACAGCAAATGTGTCAAAGTTATGCTTGTCCCTTGATTTGTGAATGCAGGTGATTTCATGTTAATGAAGCCTTTATATAAGTTAGTGTTAGTCACTCAGTCTTGTTCAACTCTATGTGACCCCACGGACTGTAGCTCACCAGACGCCTCTGTCCATGGAATTCTCCAGGCAAGAGTACTGGAGAGGGTTGCCATTTCCTCTTCCAGGGGATCTTTCCAACCCAGGAACTGAACTGCATCTGTTGGTTTCCTGCATTGGCAGGTGGGTTCTTTAACCACTCACGCCATCTGGGAAGCCCAAACTCTCCACTTAAAGGTACTGGACATTCTCGAAAGTAGCCGATTCCCTCCTGGCTTTGCAGAGGATGCTAATGAGTTATTGCTGATAGAACCATAAGGCTGTTATTTGTGTGAGTAAAATGGAGCTACTGCTACTGCCAAGTCACTTCAGTTGTGTCCGACTCTGTGTGACCCCATAGAAGGCAGCCCACCAGGCTCCGCCGTCCCTGGGATTCTCCAGGCAAGAACACTGGAGTGGGTTGCCATTTCCTCCAATGCATGAAAGTGAAAAGTGAAAGGGAAGTCGCTCAGTCATGCCCGACTCTTCGCGACCCCATGGACTGCAGCCCACCAGGCTCCTCCATCCATGGGATTTTCCAGGCAAGAGTACTGGAGTGGGGTGCCATTGCCTTCTCTGAAAATGGAGCTAATGTGTAGATAAAATGAAACTATAAAATGAAATATTGTTAAAACAAAATGGTGAATGAATTTAGATGTGTTATGGAATAGGTGAGTTTGGCAACTGATTGGAATAGATAATTTTAATGGGTCTCCTTGAATCAAAATCAGTGTTGGAAGTTGTATGGTGTATCAGAAACATATCCATCTCCTCCTTTTGTTACTATTTGGATCATTTCTGGCATGAATCCCAGGCCCTGTCTTATCAGTCCTAGTGCGTCAGGAGGCAGGGAGCAGGTCAGATCACTCTCTGCTCTTATGGAGGGCAGCTAATCAACCCTGAAGACCCAGAGGATTCTGCTTGATCTTCTCACAATGAACTTTCCAGGAATGTAGTGCAAAACTCGAGTGCCAGTCTTATCCTGCACCAACTTCAGCCTTGGGAGGGAAATTAGTAGCTGCATTTAGTCCGGAACGCTCCACGAAGAGGGTCTCAGATTTGTAATATTGGTGCATGAGAAGCAAAAGAGCAGAGATGAAACACCCACTTCAACCTTGCCACAATTCAGCTCAGTGGAATCCTATGGATTCCCTTGAACCATAATTCTATAGTTCTATTGGGTTATACATCACCTAAGAAGCCGTGGGTGTGTCTGGGTCCCCTAGGTGGTATCTTTCGGCATTGCCAGGAACACTGTGCACCAAACGCAAAGCACAGCCTGTAGGACCAAGTCCATCCCACAGTTTGTTTTTGTATTAGCTGAAAACAGTTTTGGGGCTTTCCAGGTGCCTCAGCAGTAAATAACCCACCTGCCAATGCAGGAGATGTGGGTTCAATCCCTGGGTCAGGAAGATCTCCTGGAGAAGGTAATGGCAACCCACTACAGTATTCTTGCCTGGGAAATCCCATGGACAGAGGGGTCTGGTGGGCTCAGTCCATGGGGTCCCTAAAGAATCAGATATGACTGAGTGACTAAACAACAACACAATAATACAAGAACAGTTTTTACATTTTCAATGGTTAAAAAATATTTGAAGATAAGTAAGATTTCACAGGGAGGCCTGGCGTGCTGCGATTCATGGGGTCGCAAAGAGTCGGACACGACTGAGCGACTGAACTGAACTGAACTGACTGAAGATTTCATGACACTTGGAACTATGTGCAATTTGAATAACAGAGTGCAAAAACAAGTTTTGGAGAGCACAGCCACACTTATGAGTTTGTGTTATTTGTGGCTGCTTCTTTGGCATGATGGAGGAGTTGAGTGTTTACAACAGAGACTGTCTCCCCTAGTGGCTCAGTGGTAAAGCATTCACCTGAATTGCAGGAGATGTAAGAGACATGGGTAGGTTTGATCCCTGGGTTGGGAAGATGCCCTGGAGGAGGGCATGGCAACCCACTCTAGTAATCTTGCCTGGAGAATCCCATGGACAGAGGAGCCTGGTGGGCTATAGTCCATGGGGTTGCAGAGTTAGACACGACTGAAGCAACTTAGTGCACACAGGCAATAGAGACTGTATGTCTCACAGCCTAAAATGTTTACTCTCTGGTCATTTATAGAAAACGTTTGTTTTGCTTCAGCTAATTGCTGTCCTTTCAGAACTGGAGATGGGGATGGGGGAGCTGTATGTATGAGGGCTAGATACTTGAACAAGGTCAGGATTTTATTAGCAAGAAACAGAAAGGAAACTGCTACTGCGCAGGAAATCAAAGGTGTTTATTACATTTAGAAGTCATCCAATTTCTCCGGGACTCATTTTCTCCATCTGCAGACATGGGGTATGAGCAGAAAGGTTTCTGGGGAGTTGGTGTGAATCCAGGGGAAGGCATGTAGGTGTATGCCTGGGTGACTGAAGAATGGATGAGTAGGAGGTGGTCAAAGGTGAGGCTGGGGAGGTGAGCTGGCTCCTATCATGCCAAAGAATTCTGGCTTTATTCTGCCGACATATGGTGGCCTTTGAGATGCTTCAAGCAAATGACAATGTGACATTTGCATTGGAGGGAGAGAACATGGCATTTGGTGGGTGGCTAGAGCAGAAAGGTCATTTGGTCAGAAAGGAACAAGAATGGAATGCTTATTGAAAGGGAAACTCATCAAATTGCTTTCTCCTTAACTCTTCCTTCCATCTGCTAAGTGGGAGCCCCAGCTTTGATCTCTTGGTTGGGAAGATCCCCTGGAGAAGGGAATGGCTACCCACTCCAGTATTCTTCC
This sequence comes from Bison bison bison, assembly GCF_000754665.1. NCBI lineage: Eukaryota > Metazoa > Chordata > Mammalia > Artiodactyla > Bovidae > Bison > Bison bison. Next base: position 3,205,465 of record NW_011494912.1, on the reverse strand, counting down.
CTGGAGAATTCCATGGATAGAGAAGCCTGGCAGGCGATAGTCCATGGGGTTTCAAGGAGTTGGACATGACTGAGTGACTAACACTTTCACTTTTACGAACCCTTCCTCCAGGAGAGGGAAGAGACAAGGAAGGGACAAGCAATGGGATTATATGCATGCAGCACACGCAGAATAACATTGTTAAAATGAGCATCAGCTCAGAAAGCCATGTGTCATCCAGGGATCTTCAAACTAGAAAGGTGATGGGGCCTCACGAGAGAATGTGGAGAAACCCTGTCTCAGAGGCCACGGGTTCTAGTCCTGACCCCACCAGGAACTTGCTGTGCGACCTGCAAGTGGAACCATCTTTCTGGTTTTCTGTTTTATCACCTGAAAAAGACAACTCTCCCATGAGATCGTTTCTTTGAAAACATAAATGTACTAGCAGGAACAGGTTCAGATTTTGAGAGACTGGAAGTTGCAACACTTGGGGGCCTCTCTTTAAGGAAAAAAAAAAAATTGGATGAGAAAGTAACTATTTATAAGGAGACAAGAAATCTGACACAGAATGTATTTTAAAGTGATGAAAAAGATTCTAAACATCACAGAAATTCATAAAAAATTAAAATATTATAAATGAACGGCTTGATAAATCCTCATATTTTTTTTTGGCTCCGTACCTTTGGCTCACTTCTTCACAGGACAATGCTTTTATTGCATTTTCTTTTTTAAAAAAAAATATTTTGTCCATTTATTTATCTGCATCAGGTCTTAGTTGCGGCACGCGGGATCTTTCGTTGTGGCGCACATGGGCTCAGTAGCTGTGGCGTGCAGGCTTAGCTGCTCAGAGGCATGTGGGATCTTATTTCCGTAACCAGGGATTGAACTTTTGTCCCCTGCACGGCATGGTGGCTTCTTAGCCACTGGACCACCAGGGAAGTCCCTACATTTTCTGAAGGCAGCATAGAGCAATAACTCAGCCTTTTTGATGAAAATTTGTTTTTAATGATAATCGGACAGCAGGATTATCCGGCTGACATGTGACTCTCCCTACAGCTGTATTTGTTGTTTGCAGTTTCTGTGACTTGCAAACCCAGAGGTTCTAATATTTCCTATTTGCCATGACACCCATCAGAAAACTTAAGTGTGGAGTGTGTTTGTAACTGTATACCCTGTATCACCGTACCAGTTCTTAATGCCAGAGGGTTTACATTTTTGCCTGAATATTGATGAACTGAATCCTCAGAGAACTGAACTCTATGCACACTGTTACATGCCTGATGTCAGAAAGACATGCATTTCACACCTTGTTCCTGCTCCATTGCCCAGGATCTGATGCTGTGTCAGGATCCAGAGAGGCAGGATCCACACTGGCTGTGTGCAGTGAGGGTTCTTCCTGAAAACCAGGATGGTTAGAACAAGAGACTTTAACTCATATATGCATCTTAGTGAACCTGAGACGAATGTGTCTATTGCCCCTTAGGCAGATCCAGATAGTCAGTAAATGATAGTGGGACAAATTGCTCATCCCTAACGGGAAGATCGTAATATTTCCCAACTACACACTACAGTAGTCTGTATGGGTTAAAGATCAACTCATAGGAAACAAACCCATGAAACACTTAGAAGAATACCCAGAAGGATTTGTTTATGACATTGGCATAGAGGAGTATATCTTAAAAATCAGTTGGAAAAGGAAAACATCATAAAGCGAAACTTCAATAAAATTGGTTTCATCAAAATTTTGAATGTCTGTGATGATCACAGATGCTGAAAACAACTGCTATTTTTGAATAGTCTCAATGCTGTTCCAAATGTTTTGCCCATATTATCTCATTTAATTTTAATATTGCATGTATTAGCATTAGATAATAACATATTTAATGCTATTGTCTCCATTTTAAAGATGAGGTAGAAAGAATCAAATAATTTCCCCAGTGCCATGTGGTTAGTTTATAAGTGGCTGAATTAAGAGACCCTACCCTCATCCAGTCCCATCACTTCATGGCAAATAGATGGGGAAACAGTGGAAACAGTGTCAGACTTTATTTTTCTGGGCTCCAAAATCACTGCAGATTGTGACTGCAGCCATGAAATTAAAAGGCGCTTACTCCTTGGAAGGAAAGTTATGACCAACCTAGATAGCATATTCAAAAGCAGAGACATTACTTTGCCAACAAAGGTTTGTCTAGTCAAGGCTATGGTTTTTCCTGTGGTCATGTATGGATGTGAGAGTTGGACTGTGAAGAAAGCTGAGCACTGCAGAACTGATGCTTTTGAACTGTGGTGTTGGAGAAGACTCTTGAGAGTCCCTTGGACTGCAAGGAGATCCAACCAGTCCATTCTAAAGGAGATCAGCCCTGGGAGTTCTTTGGAAGGAATGATGCTAAAGCTGAAACTCCAGTACTTTGGTTA
>NW_011494912.1:3202224-3202971 GCF_000754665.1 Bison bison bison | reverse complement strand
TGGGAGTTCTTTGGAAGGAATGATGCTAAAGCTGAAACTCCAGTACTTTGGTTACCTCATGCGAAGAGTTGACTCATTGGAAAAGACTCTGATGCTGGGAGGGATTGGGGGCAGGAGGAGAAGGGGACAACAGAGGATGAAATGGCTGGATGGCATCACTGACTTGATGGATGTGAGTCTGAGTGAACTCCAGGAGTTGGTGATGGACAGGGAGGCCTGGCGTGCTGGGATTCATGGGGTCGCAAAGAGTCAGACACGACTGAGCAACTGAACTGACCCTCTTACCTAAATGTGTTATCCCATCTTACCTTCTTGCCATGTAATTTGTAATAAATGAAAAGACATGCCACAGATAAAGAGAAGATCCTTGCGATTCTTAAAATCGTGAAAGGGTCAGCATTCAGGATATATAAAGAACTCCTACATGCCAATTGGAAAAAGAGAAATGACTCAGTTGAAAATGAGCCACGGATAAGAATCTGCCTGCCAATGATGGTGTTGCAGAAGACGTAGGTTCGGTCTTTGGGTCAGGAAGATTCCTGGAGGAGGAAATGGCAACCCACTCCAGCATCATGCTGGGATAATCCCATGGCCAGAGGATCCTGGTGGGCTACAGTCCACGGGGTCTCAAAGAGTTGGACACAACTGAAGCAACAGCACAGCACAGCACAGCACATTTTCCTACAAGGGCTCCCCAAGTGGCGCTAGTGGTAAAGAACCCGCCTGCCAATGCAGGAGACATAAGCA
>NW_011494912.1:3201408-3202124 GCF_000754665.1 Bison bison bison | reverse complement strand
TGGGTCAGGAGGATCCCCTGGAGGAGGGCGTGGCAACCCACTCCAGTATTCTTGATCAGAGAATCCTATGGACAGCAAAGCCTGGCAGGATATAGTCTATAGGGTTGCAAAGAGTCAGATATGACTGAAGTGACTTAGCAAGGCATGTACATAGTTGTACAAAATTACATAAGTTACAGGTGTACAATATAGTGATTAACAATTTTTAAAGGAGTTATACTGCATTGACAATTATTATAAAACATTGGCTGTATTCCCTCTGTTGTACACTTTATCCTTGTAGGTTGTTTTATACATAATAGCTTGTATCTCTTAATCCCCGACCCCTGTGTTGCTCCCCCCTCCCCTCTCCCCACTGGTAACCACTAGTTCTTCTCTGTCTGTGACTTTGTTTCTTTTTTGTTACAGTCACTAGTTGTTGTATTTTTTAGAATCCATGTATAAGTGATATTCTAAGTATTTGTCTTTCTCATTTCGTATTACTTAGCTTAATACCCTCAAAGTTATCTACATTGCTGCAGTTGGCAAAATATAATTCTTTCTTTTGAAGTCAATTTATGTTTTATTATTTTAAAACATCAGTATAAATATGTCTTGCAAAGAGATGCTAACAGCTTTTTTTTTTTTTTTTTTGGGATTTAGTGTTTTTTTAAAAAATTTATTCTGTGGATAAGGAAAATACCATCCTCAAAGCTTAAATATATATCCTGTTGTAC